>NC_079166.1:23515129-23615129 GCF_947568905.1 Ostrea edulis
TTTAATAATCAAGACAAGTTATGATTTCTCAAAGATTATGAATGCGTTAGTTTAACAGGGTTTGACTCTAACTTTTGTTCACTGGTGGACAGAAGAACCACTTACACTCCTGGTGGACCTTTTATATATCAGATGGTTCTTCAAAAAATATTTGATCAAAAGAAAAGAAAAGAGATCATTTTCTCCATTTCATTTACATCACGTCTAATAATATTCTGTTCAAGTTATACTTTTAAATACTACAACTGGTGGTAAAGTTGATACCATATCATGCTCATTTAAGGCCAGCAAAAATGTATTCCTGTCCCAGTCGGGAAAAACAACTTACAGTGTAGCTAGGATAGTTACACAATGAACAAATATTTTTAATTTATTTTTTTTCCAATTTTGAATGTTGAAGTAGAAAAATTCATCATCGATATGTTAAAGCAGGAAAATTCAAGTTGATTGGATTTCAATATTATATGACAGTTACATTCTTTAATTATGACATCACAACACGGTGATTAAACTCCCCTATGACACTACATGTATCTCAAAACACTTGTAAGGAACATATGTTTACATGAACATTACATTAAAATTCTATCCAATAAAATTCTTTTGTGTGAAGTAAATTAAAATTTCATTTATTTTCAAATATACATGTGTTGATAAAACTTATAAAAGTTAACTATATTCTATCAAAATGAAATATCTTAATCCAACATTATACAATGCGGTAAACTGGTGATTAGACTCCCCAAACAAAGTGTACAAGCCTCAAAGAGTTATTTCCAAATAAACACAAAATGCACTGAAAATATATTTTGTCTTTATGGAATAACTCCATATCCTTACCAAACAACTTTCAAGTTGATTTAAAAAGATGAACACAATAAGTGAATCTACATTATAACACATACTAAACAATGGAGGAAATTCGAATTTATGGGAAAAGTTGGCGATGTTTTTGGAGTGTTTTAAAAACTAAACTATGATAGTAGTGCTGTCGAATGATTTATATGGGGAGGATTTACGGACAATGCGCCTTTTTAATTTTTGTATTTTTTAAAGAGAGTAAACAATTTACAAATTTACAAATTATGTAGTTGACCATTGTTGATTGCACTTGCCAGCAATCTCAGGTAGACCGAAGTCCCTCCATACCAAATTTTCAGGTAAACCTTCTGATTGTTTAGTGGTCTCGGACCTCTGGCCCACCGTTACTCCGTTAGTGTCCATCAAACCCCGTTTTTTTCTAAATACAGCTTACCCCATATAAAGTTGATAAGAACAGAGGAAATTCCAAATACAGACAAGCCTATTTGTTCCGATATTTATCTTCATTTTGTATACAATTACTTAAAAAAACAATATATTGACATGATACACATTTTAATCAATTCTATCTAAGGAAGACATCTATTAATAGGTTAATTAATCATAGAAACTTACTTCTGATCGTGTCGACCTCAAACGCTTCTTCATCGTCGCCATATTTGATGAAAACAAAACGCCTTAGAGATCAAGACTAACGGAAGTTGCTTTTCGGAACTCTCGGGAGTTACTAGTTTTATATTTAAAGTTCCGAGAGTGTAGCTGACAAGCGAAATACGGCCAGTCCGTAGTAACAACTTTTTCAGACACTTTTTTGGACAAGTCGTCGTGTCCAAGTCGTGTTGGGTACTTGCCGGCATATACCCAATTAAGGCATTTTAAGTACATTTAGCAACACTTCCTATTGGGTATACCCAATAAGCAAAAAGTACCCAATAAGTACCTTCTGAGTATAAAAAGAACCCAATATATGCACTCTCGTAAACACGGACGGACAGACAGACGGACGCCTGACAAAATGTGATCAGAATAGCTCACTTGAACCTTCGGTTCAGGTGAGCTAAAAAAAAACAACAAAGATATCCTGATAAACTTATAGAACACGGAAGTGAAAAATCAAAGATAAATTACCACTCTCAACTACTTGCTACAAACAACCGCGAAAAAGACAAAGATATAATTCCATTTGTACATGCGCATAACCCGCGCAATATAAATATGAACTCAATAGTTTATCAACTAAACAATTCACTGAACGACGACCAATTAAACATGAAGATATTCAAAAACTAATTATTGTTTAACGTCCATCGAGAATATTTCACTCATATAGAGACGCTATCACTGCCGGTGAAGGGTTGCAAACTGTAGGCCTATGCTCCGCGCTTATGTCCAATGAGCATGGAAGGATCTTTATTGTGCCACACCTGCTGTGACACGGGACCTCGGTTTTTACGGTCTCATCCGAAGGACCGCCTCCATTTAGTCGCCTCTTACGACAAGCAAGGGGTATTGAGGACCTATTCTAACCCGGATTCCCACGGGACCAAGCCAACCGAAAAATCTGAAAGAGTATTATGCCCTCCATATCTTAAAGACAATCACAAGGTCACTAAGTGTGGGGATCCACGATGCGGGACCTGTCAATACATCACGAAAGGGTCACAATACAACTTTAACGGACAGATATTTAAAGTTAATGCCAACATGTCGTGCGATAGCAAAAATGTCCTATATGTCATTACATGTCTTGGATGCAACGAATATTATATTGGGAAAACAAAGAATCCGCTTCGACCTCGCGAACGGGTCCACAAACAGCATATCCCGGTAAATTCAACTAAGTGAACATTTAGATGTTCGCGGATTATAAAAGAAAAAATTGCACCAAGTTACATCATATCGTATAACATAGGTAAAAATTACCTTTATTCCTTAGATAATTGTGAATCCCGAAGAGACAACAAATTTTGAAAGGTGCACTATAATCCCTTTTTTATATATAATATTGTGTCATCAACTGTCTATTTTGGATTGCACATATGTAATATCCATAATACTATTGTCACCCAGATGTACATTTTCGATTATTATCTATGTTTACAAGTTTATAATTATCTATTTTTAAGTTGTACATGTAGTTTATCCAAATAGATGTACTGTATATATATATACATATGCATGATCAGAAACTGCAAAAACCCTGAGCAGTCATACATTCCAAACAGGCAAATTATTCGACATTGATATTATCCTGATTGGCATGGGTTCAGTGTGTCGCAAGTGGAGGGGGGGGGGGTGCAAAAGTTAAAAAGTTAGTTTACTATACGCACTATTCAATATAACTCTTCAAACATCAGTAAATTGTAAAATGGGAGCAGAACAGCTAGGGCCCCTGTGCACCACCCAACTTCCAATTCAACATGCCTGGTATAACATTGATATAACATTTATACAAACAGATTTCTTCAGCGGAATACAAGTTTTTGAGAATTATAATTGAACTTGAGATGTTTCCTGTTTTGTAAATGTAGTTTTTAGCTATGGAGAACATACAGCAGATTTTCATATGAATTCCTAGAAATTCAGACAGCAAAAATAACAGGGGAACGTGTAATTTGTCGTCTTTTGGAATTTTTGTTATTTCGATGCGAAAAGTCTCCAATTATTTTGCCGTCTTTTCGTTTAGCCGTCTTTTCACCTCGAAATGGCGACACCACGATAAGTGAAAAGTCGCTAACGTAATTTGCAGGTTTTCTTTGTCGTCTTTTTGTTCTGTCGTCATATCGTTATTTCCGGACGAAAAGTCGCTAATTATCTTTTTGTCGTCTTTTCGATTTGTTGTCATTTCGCCTCGAAATAACGAAAATATGACAAATTGCAAAATGGCACAAATCAGCCACCATAAATTTGACATTTCATTCACTGCATTCCTTGCTAAAATGATTAAAATGAATTTACTGTCGAGCTCAGAAATTATATCATTAAAGTGGACAATGAATGCAGCCACTCTACATGTAACAATGAATGTGGTGATGCACGATATTTTGAGTTAAAATCAGTTGATCGTTTGATGTTCTACTGATTTTCTACTGTCACTATCGATTGTTTGATTTTCGGATTGTGGGCACTTGTGTACAATTTACAGGTCTATGTATCTTTGAATTTGAAAAGAGGTCCACACCACTTCAATTTGAGCCGAGTGATTGCATAGAGGATTTAATAAAATCGTGTTTTCAATAAAAAGATGCATTCTATACGTTTGCTACATGCATAGAATACGCAGAAACCGCAATTTTAAAGAGTGAAATACACCGACATTTTTCTAGGTCCATGTTAGAGCGTGGACTTTCAGTCCACAGCGCACCGTGTTTTAAACCTGTACTGTATTTCATGTGGTGAAATTCTGTCTGCGTGTACGATTTTTTAAATAGTGTGAAATATCGCAGAAATTATGCATTTCAATACTGCATACGTAAACGGTTTACGAACTATTTGCTGTTAGCGCTGAGTATTAGAAGCGCTAAGGTCCACACCACTTCAATTTGAGCCGAGTGATTACACAGAGGATTTAATAAAATCAACTCCCAGAAATGGCAGACATTTTGTTAATATCTTTAATCAGACAACACGATTGATTGTATCTTGTTTAACGTCTCTACCGAGAATGTTTCACTCATATGGAGACGTCACCAAGATCGGTGAAGGATTTCAAATTTAGGCTTTTGCTCGGCGCTTACGGCCATTGAGCAGTTATGGTTCTTTAACGTGATATACCTACTTTGACATGGGATATCCGTTTTAAGGTCACCTCCGAGGACCCGTTACATTCATACCTGATGCCGAGCGTTTGGCGATGGAATTGTCACTACATGTACCTGTTATAACAACTTAGGTTTGTCGCGACCGGGATTCGAATCCCGGCCTTCCGCATGCGGGGCGAACGCTCTAGCCTCCAGACCACCGCGGCGGTACTACATGTATGATGCATTCATAGTACCATCTTCAAATGTGTTTGAATTAAACATTTTAAGAAACAATGAGGCCTTAAACTGCATATGCCTGTACATGTGTTGTCACTTATATAAGACGCCATATATGATATCTTTATTTGTTGTTAAAACACGACAGAGGTTTAGTAATTGAGATAACATTGATCTTTGAAAACTTATACTAGTGCACTGTAAGAAAGACAAACAAAGAGAATATATTTTTCGGAGTCTTGAGTATTGATTTTGTATTCGATAATCGGACCATCCGACGATTATTCGATAAACCGGTTACTCGTTGATAGCCCTACCTTATTGTAAACCATTTTATAATAATTTCCAATGCTTTATCTTTCAGGACAGTGTCCATTTCCCGGTAAGTCATTAGTATTATACGGTGAACGTGGTTATGTCATTTCTTATAGTCTTACCACTAACCGGGTGTACATTGATTATACAGTTACCAGTAGTGCAGTAACAACCTGTGACGGATCTTCAAAAGCTGGACCACAGGTCTACATCGACTTCTATAAAATAAACAGCCCATGTACCTGTACTGTGACCCCGTCGATCAGTGGTAATCTATACATAACGGCCGAGAAAGTAACTGTTAGTTCATGTACAACGACTATAATTGTGAGAGACACACGGTATACTTGTCCAACAGAAAGAACACTGAGTCCACTAAATGTCATCGCAAACCAATCAGTCACAGTGACAGCGAGTTATGAAGAAAATTACAACTATGGGACATTTCATCATTGCTTGGGATTTTATCAATCATCAGATGGTATGAGTCCAAAGTTACATGGTTTACATGTAGAATTAGTTTAAACATGTAATTTGTATGTTAACTATCCGGTCGTTTATAATGCAATATCTGATAAACTCAAAAATATAAAGACCATATACGACACGTCTTTATAAATGAATGTAAATAAGAATATAACAGACAGCAGAAATTACTTATATTCGAGCTGAAGGACTGACATACACACAGATGTACAGGATTATCATGTTTAACGCGATTCTGTGAATCCATCATGCTGCACGGGAATAAAATTGCTTATCCCCCCCCCCCCCCCAAATATAACAATCAATGTGGTTTAGTGTGACATAGTACATGTATATCATATATTTTGCTCCATAGATGTTCAGGTAACATGTGGATCAGGTTCAACAACACAAACGACGACACCGGAGAAGACAACAGTGTACATCACCTCCACGCCAATGTCGTCAGCGGAAATGACTGTCTCTCCGACTCATCAAGACAATTCTTCAACTGTTTCTAATGAGTTAAGAATGGGTACAGAACCAGCTGGAAATAAATTGGCACGTAAGTTCACGATACTAGCAGTTTTTGAGCGGGTATAAGGCGCTGACTTATGAACTTTTTTTCTTTTGCAACCATTCCTTATAAATACCGGTAGTTGTTTATTTTGTTTGTTTTTTTTTTTGTTTTTTTTTTTTAGTTTCTTTGGATGCACAGACACTTTTATAATTCTAACAAAATTCACCACATATCATTCGTGCATACATACAAAACGAGGATTCGTGAAGGATCATGACAGAAGATACTCATGTTCAGACATTAGGAGACACACTAAAGTTTTGTGTAATTTGGCTTTAATTCTTACAAATTCAAATTCCTAAAGTTTGAGGATTTCGTAAATTTCCTATCATGGTATATAATTCTGATATTTATCTCTTTTCTATATAATTCTATGAATTTTTTACCCACTAGATTAAACATAATTGTGAAATAGAAGGCCAAAATAAGATTATTTTCGGTCAAATGTATTTACTTTACTTCTATAAATATAAACTGAAAACAAACGTTTGTCTTTCGTTTATGCAATAACACAGTAAATCGAATTTCTGAGATCTGCCTTTGTCGCATAGTGTTCTCTTTTTTAAAAACATTGCACATTTCTCAGACTTTAAAGTGAAATGTATTAGGAATTTTACATCTTTAAGACTGGCTAGTACTTACACAATACGGTATAATGAACATGATAGGTGTGCCATTTGTATTCATAATTTTGATTAAGTTGTTAAGTGGTTTGAATGTGATAATTACAATATAATTTGAAAATCTCTCTCTCTCTCTCTCTCTCTCTCTCTCTCTCTCTCTCTCTCTCTCTCTCTATATATATATATATAATATTTAAAGGTCATTGGAGACGATTTTCGAAAACAAATCGTTTTGCACGAAAATAAGTTCTTTAATTACTTGATATATGTACATGTAAATAAGTCATTCAGAAAAAAAAAATCGTAAGGCAACTAGTGATGTTCCAATCATCGATTATAATCGAAAATCACTCGATTGTTGGCAAATTCTAAGCGCTAGATTATGAAAATTTTATTCCAATTAATCGGTTTTTAAATTTTGTTTTCTCAACGGCTATAGTTTTTCACCAATATTCCTGCCGTGACCTATTTATTAACCTAATTTACCGTAATGGCGGCGCACATGAAAGCGAGAGTATCCATACCCGGGGAATGACGCATGTTTGCATTGTCAGATAGACGTACTTTGATTCAGACATATAAACGAAGTGACCATCCATCGAAGAGATTCTTGATGCGAGCAAAGACGTGTGAATTACGTAGATTAAAGCGCTTTCTAAGGTTACTGTTACTCGATCTGCACGTGCGTAACGTGTTTTCGATCCGATTTGGGGTTTTTGTTGTTGCTAAAATATTTTTTCCTTTTTTTTTTCTTTGCTGAATTTTAATAACATGTATGCTGGATTACCGTAAATTAATGACATGCAACTTTGATATACTGGGATATTACTAATTTATAACCGAAGCAAACGATATCCATCACGTTTGGCGCGTAAACCCTTCTAAAAATCCTATTGACTTTTATATATGTAATTAAAGGATACTAAGATAGTAGAAGAATAACAAATACACACGGAAAATATTCATTTACACTCTCTAAGCAATAGAAACATCAAATACAAATGTAGAAAATATTTATTTACACTTTTTCAGTAGATAAATGACTTTATTATAGAATTTCTCTATGTCCGATTATAATCGATGATTAGTTAAATTAAACCAATCATCGATTATGAAATTCTCACCGATTCCCATCACTAAAGGCAACAGACGCTACAGATTGTCATATTTTGCTGTGGTATGAAGTATCAGAATAGGAAGATGACATATCTCCTTGCTCGATGAAATCAAAAGAGACTTTTATACCATAGGCATCTATGTTTATACTAACAATTGCGGATTTTAGCCTTCAAAATGTTCAATGCGCTTGCATTCAGCTGTAATATAGCATGTCAGCTGTTTCAATGTACTTTTGTCCAAAGGAGCCAACGTTCAGAAAGACTCGAGTGTGAAACTCAAGTTGTATGACAATCATTTTACGCCATTACAAGGTTGATGAGGAACAGTATCGTTATCGTATACACCAAACTTTGGTAAAACAAAAAAATGGATATAAGAAATTAAATCTTTGACCAGATGCAGTTCCAACTATTTTCAACAATGGACCAACTGCAAGCACGACGAAAACGAAAAGATGCTGCAAAACGTTGACCGTATATTCATTATTTAGTATTTGCATTATTTCATATGTTTGTAAATAAAATTTATCATATCATATGAAGCTCTTCTGGTCCATTTCTTCTCTCTAAAATTATAAGTAAATGAATTGAAGAGGAATGCTGACAGTTGCATTATCCGACCCCCCCCCCCCCTCCCTTGTCCAAAGAAAATGGTGGAGCGATATTAAAAATGTTTATATATTAAGTGAAATTAACCAATTTTTACGGTTGTGTAATAGTTGGGGGAGGGGGTAATTTTTTTGTAATGAAGCACATATTTCCGTGTCGGTTTCCTTACTGAGGACAGAACTAAAAAAAAAATAATAACGTTAAGTAAAGTGGTAGTAAATTAGTCTTCATATGGGTCCTAATGTCGCAAATTTTAATGTAAAATAATGTTAAGGAGACACTTATATCTATTATTATATCCATTTGTTTTATTGAAATAGCTGTACACGCACGGTACATGTAAACATCTTAATGAAAATAAATTCAAAATACGGCGCTCGCAATGTGTACGAAGGAAATTCTCATTTTCTTTTATTTTGCTATGAAAGATATCCGAGTCAGGGTAGAACCAAAGGGGAATGGGGGTGGTACCAACCTTTTTTGTTAGTCAACCTTCAACTTGACACCCCCTTTTAAAAAACAACAACAAACAAACGATGTTGCGTGTCTACATAGGGTTAGAAATATTGCAGGTAATACATGTCACTATCTATATTTCTCTTATTGTCATCAGGGTATGTACTCTGAAAGTTATCATACATTTATCATTTACCAGTCAGTATTATTTCAACCGATATGATATAAATAGGATCTTGATCGATCTTCTTGTCCATCCTCCCATGAAGGTGGCATTTGCATTAATTATGAGTTCAAAGTAATATCCTTGTATAACAAACTATGGTTTCTCATTCAAAAACTCGTTCAGTTGCGAGTAAATCGTCTATGGGTTTGCTTTTGTTTTGATTCGTAAATGTGATTGTGGTCTCTTATGACGCCACAACTTCGGGAAATTAGGAACAATGATCAGGCAACAATTTCTATTCCGAATTCCTTTGCACTTACATTTCTTAGAGTTGATATCATTATCTCTTTTAAAAAAACCCGCATTTTTATTAGGAGTCTATGGAACTAAGTTGATAATTTTGGAGTGAAAAGGTAGTGTTATAAACCGTCTCCTATGACGTTTAAGGTGATTCCGCACAAAAGTTTGGTAAAGTTGTGCGCAGTCTAGCTATATTTTCCCACAAATTTGAATCAAAACCATTGTAGCCCTACCTACGTTTGCCAATGAACATGTAGTTGCAGGAAAAATGGAACAGACCTGAGAACTTCTGGTACACCCCTTATAAAAACGTTCATTCCAGCGCGCAGAGAGATGCAGTTATGCAGATACAAAGTTGTCTACCATTTAAGATCGTTATACTATACACTGGTATGTATCAAATGAATTTCTTGTAGAGATGGATGAAGCATCGTGTTTGCATCTACAAATTCCATTGGTGCTTTTCGTTGTGATAGCTGCTGTATCGGTAATAGTCAGCATATACCTTTTCATCAAATTAAGACAAAGGTATGTGCATGTATTGTCATGAAAAGATTGTGTGAATACAATTGTAGTATCTAGAAAGCTTGTTAAATAAAGTTTAGGATACTTACATATAATATACCGGTACATGTACATGTACTGTTGAATGGTAAAAGAAAAACAATAAAAAAAATAAATTCGCCCAACGATAAAAAAAAAAAATATCATATTGCAGTTCATGCTTAATTATAAGTCTTAGTTTCTGAACTGAAAGTGTATAATTTGTAAACGAAATATACAGCTGAATTCCTGGATGAGAGTTGTACAGTACTTTACTGTATCTATACAATTCTGTAGAAGTGACAGCAAGAGTCAGCAAGAACAGAATACTTCACGGAGAACAAACCACACTACCTACACTGAACTGGATGTAACAAACATTACAACAGGACATAACCAGGCCTATACAGAACTAAATACCAGAAACTATGCAAGAGAGACAGTAGGAGGAGGGAACCAGACTTATACAGAATTAGATATAACAAACAGTGCAAGGGGAACAGCGAGGGAATGGAACCAGTACGATTCCATGTCACAATCGAGGAACTACATGAATATTGATACCTCTTAACATGTGACGTTGATATAATTTACATTACCATCAATAAATATTTGCTTTCTTGCTGTTATGCCATTGCACAACCGTTAAAAATATACTTTTGATATATTCAAAATATAAGGATTCGTCGAACAGTGATTAATCTCATAACTCCCACAACGAATACAAAATTAAGAGTTAGGCAAAAACGGACCCCTGGGCATAATAAAGGTGTGATCAAGTATCTAGGATGAGTAAGCATCCCCTGTCGACTGGTCACACCCACCGTGGACCCTATATCTCAAGCAGGTAAACGGAGTTATCGGTAGTCAAGATCAGTGTGTAAATGTAAAGAACATGGATGGAATTACCCCCAAAGTTCGACACAGATTCATGGAATTTGAATTGATAGCTAAGTGATAAGTAGAGACTAGTATAGTTAATAAATCATATGTAATCTCTCTCTCACACACGCTGTCTCTCTCCTTAATCAATCCTGCCAGTCACTTCATAAGTAGTGGGGGGGGGGGGGACATTCGGACATCATTTAGTTAGAGCCCTATGAAAGGTGAATATAACGAACAATGATCGAGCTGTTAACTCCTATAGGCAATACAAAATAGCGAGTTGGCCAAACACGGACCCTTGGACACACCAGGGGTGGAATCAGGTGCCCAGGAGGAGAAAGCTTCCCCTGTCGACCGGTCACACCCACCGTGAGCCCTATATCTTGATCAGGTAAACGGAGTTATCAGTAGTCAAAATCAGTGATATCTCACGGATGCCAATAACGAACGAAGGGGTTATCATACGATTCAAAATGATTTTAGATAAATTAAAAACAAAAAACAAAAAAAAACAACAAAAAACAAAACTGTCTTCACGTATACTGGTTAATTATCGTCATGATATTGATTGATTGATTGATTTACGTCCTGTCAAGAATTGTTCACTCACATCGGGACGTCACAAGCTGTAGGTGAAGTACCACAAATCTAGACCTATGTCTAATGCAGGTATGGTTCTTTATCGTGCCAAAGCCTGATGCGACACGGGACCTCCGTTTTCACCATACACAACGTCACACTCGAGGAGTCGTCACTGTGGATCACGAGGGATCGGTTCCGAAGCGGAGCAAACGCAGTATCACCGAGTATGAGATCCGTTTTCTCATGAAATACACCATATTTCTTCAAAAATCATATGATCACTGATGTCCCAAAACCTGTACTTACCTCAAACACTTTGTTCGCGTTTCACAAGTAGGTCTACAACCTTGAAATTGATGATTTGAACTCATTTTTCTCGGTCATTTCATCTCTTTGCTTACCTGAATTGTTTGACAGAGAGTATGTATATCCCGATACCATGATTGTTGATGATTAGATCGCCCTTGTTCTCACATTGCACATGCAATTTATAATGTGTCGCATGCGGGCTCAACTCTGGCATCCGCGAGGACTATGCTCCAAGTATTTTACTACGTATCAAAAGGCTTTTGGGCTTCTAGATATGAATTTTATCATAATCCTTTAGATATCACATATTTGACAGTTTCTCATTCACATTTCAAAATAGAATATGGCACGAAAGAAGTCCAGTCTCACCAGGAATAGGTCGAAAAGTGAGTTTTCTGCAAAACTGAAACTTATAAGCTATAACCTTTACCTTCATGTATAGCATCGACTCTATTCACTGTATTAAAATCACCCCTGGTGACCCATGTATGAAACAAGTGACTGTGATTAAAATCGCTCTCATCTGTTAGAAAACATATTCGTACACCATTGAAAGGACTAACGCCAAACGAAGATGTTTTTTTTTACACCAAGATCCACGAATGTGCAAAACAAGCATCAGAAGCTTCTGTTACCGCTTAGATGTATACAAGCTTATCTTTTAAAAAAGATTAGGGTGCTGCCCCCATATCTATCATCTACTAAGCAAGTAGAGGTCGTAAGAAATGTTAAATTAATTAATCGGAAGTCTTTCCTGAAAGGCGAAATATTTAGTCCGGAGGGGACAGTTGGAGTCCAAGAGCAAGACATAGGCTCTGGGCAAGTATTGAAAACTCATTTCCATCCACCTCTATACAGTACTTCACTCAGTATAAGCAGGACCTCTCATTAATCATGTTTGGGGAGCGAGATGTGTTCCTAATCCTGGTAAGTGAAAACGGGGCAAGGTTATAGTTGAATATCTGATTTGTGAAGGGACGATATCGGATAAAATGGAGGTAGCCATAGAGAATATCACACAATTTATATTTTGTCTCATCGGATATAGGGAGATGGCTGGGGCTCAGGTGTGAACCCAAAGAGACAGGGTATAGCAAGGATGATGTATCAGAAGGAGTAGACCCTCTTAGGTTTCTACACCCTGGAGCCCTGCAGCTTGGGAAGGGGGCTTAAATATACTTCCTGGCACACACAGAATAGACTGGATGGGCCCAAACAAATACGGAATCTCTCATTATTGGGGTCAACCCAACCAATTTTGTATTTATAAGTCAGATGAGGTATTACACACCCTATTTTCCACGGTCAGGGGACTTAGCGACGTCTCGGGCTAGGGTCATCCAGGCCCTACTGCATGAATATCCTCTGCCGGTGGCGAGGGTTAGTTTAGGTGATATTCAGCCAATATGGTATAGAGGTAGAGCGTTCGCCCCGTTTGTGGAAGGTCGGTGTTCGAATCCCGGCCGCGGCAGACCTAAGTCGTTAAAACAGGTAGTGACAGTTCCATCGCCAAACGCTCGGCACCAGGTCTGAATGTCATGGGTCCTCGGAGATTACCTTAAAATCGGATGTCCCGTCTCACAGGTGTGACACGCTAAGGAACCCTCACTGCTCAATGGCCGTAGGCGTCGGGCGTGGCCTGCCTATATTTATAGCCCTTCACCGGTCTTAGTGATGTCTCCATATGAGTGAAAAATGCTCGAGATGGACGTTAAACAAGATATAATCAATCATCATTTAAAATTATTTATCATGTTATCTTTTCTATGATGTCACAGTAGGTGTGGCACGCTAAGGAACCCTTAGTGCTCAATGGCCGTAAGCGCCGATCATAGGCCTGAAGCCCTCCACCGGTATTGGTGACGTCTCAATATGAGTGAGATATTCTGGAGCGGGACATTAAACATTCCAAAATTAATCATTTCATTTCGTCAAGAGTTTAGCAGTTCACAATGTGTGTCATGAAGTTGCGGACCAGTGAAACAGAATAACTGTGTGTTAGTGGTAGCCAGTGAAGAGTGTAAGTCTCCGGTGGTCCAGGAATAGTTTAGAGATCAGGAACAAGGGATCAGCGACACAAACTGGTGTGCTACCAAACACTGACGAGGGGTTGTGCGGTTAACTGGATATCACTGGAACATGTATTAAGTCACCGGGGTGCATGGCTAGAGGGAATCAGGGATAGTGTTGGCCAACATTGGGATATAGCCTCTCGGGGTAGCTGTGTTCCCTTGGCTTTGATATTGATATAGGTGGTGAAGTATATCATGCTCTGCGTAATGATTCTTCTACAACTTGGAGGTCTGAAGGGTGAACTTGTTACGGATGTTGAGACAGTAGGTGCAGCATTGGGGTAACTGTTTAAGAGTTCCATCTAGTGTTTTAAAAACCGCATGTATCTCAGTTCGGTGCTGTCATGATGATCAGACCCGTATGGCGTTGTATACCAGACGATGCGCCTGGAGAATTGTTGATGACATTTAGTGCAAGATTCATAGATGCTGAAAAACTAAGTAATTTGTCCGAAGTCAAATTATCATACTTTCAATCTAAAGACAAATAAGTTAAATATATAAATACGATCACATTCTACGTGTATATATTAGTCATATCAAATTTGCATATAGCACTATCAAAACAAATAAACAAACAGACAAAATAAAACACACACACAGACAAACAAACAAACACACACATACCAGAATTCTACTGAATTTAGTCAGTTTATTTTGGTACCAAAAAAATCGTGTAAAATCTTCCTATTCAGAGCACTTTTACATGCACTTGTTTATTGACTAAAGAACAAAATGTTCCCTTGATTTATTTTCATTGGGGGGGGGGGGGGGGGGGGGGGTACATGATTTTATAAATGAATCTAATACGTGTGCATTACTATGTGAAAATAACTTATTAACTTTCCTGATCGACTGTCAATTCATTTCTTCCTCGGTTGTTTGTCAAACCCTATTGCGGCAGAAATATCTGATTTATTCTTTTACACCGACTATTTATTATCAACACTGCACTCTAAAAATGGTGTTTAGATCCTAAACACAAAGTTAAACACATTTCTTGTGTACAGTTTTGAACGCGTTCTAAATCTAAACATGTTTAACACTTTCTGTGTTTAGGTTTTAAACATGTTTGACACTTTTTACGTTTAGGTTTTGAACATGTTCAACCCAATGTGTTTAGGTTTTGAACATGTTTAAATCTCTTTTGTGTTTAGGTTTGGAGCACGTCTAACTAATTGTGTTTAGGTTTTGAACATGTTTAATTCTTTTTATGTTTAGGTGTAGAACATGTTTAACCCTTATGTTTAGGTTTTGAACATGTTAACCCTTATTGTGTTTAGGTTTTGAACACGTTTACCTCTTTTGTGTTTAGGTTTTGAACATGTTTAGTTCTCCTTGTATTTAGGTTTTGACTTTGTCTCAATTACAAAATGATTTGCTAACCTTCTATTTAAAACTCAATCCACAGCATTAAAGAGTCTCAAATAGTAGCTTTCTCTTCTATTATAGGTGAATAACATTGCAAAATCTAGCAAGAATATCCCTTGCATTACAAACTGTGTCTATGGGATCCATGATGTTTCAAATCGAACAATGCGGGTAAAGTGATTTCCTACACACAAAGAACACCGGAAAACACTTATAAACAGATACATTCACAAATACACAGAACAACTTACAAGGGGTTAACAAATACAATAACTACACTGCTGCACTTTCTAAAACACGTCCGATTGCCTAGATTTCGCGGGTAAGAGAGAGAAAATCACGTGCAGGCTCAGAGGACTCCGAGCCCGACCAGAAATACTAAAAATCCACCCCCCAAAATCACTACACGGGTTTAGGCGGTTCTTCTCAAATTACATTGCAAGTCTATTTCTATATTCTAATTGCCGAAACAACACGGTTGACATTTCCGCGATACATGTTAAAGACAAAACCATTAAAAATCACTTATGCACATATAAGAAGTAAACTATACATGGTTAAATTTCATCCGGCAAGTACAACTTCAACAATTTTTTTGTCTTTGATATGCTAGTTTTCGCATAACAGGCACTGTCACATGTTGAATTAAAAAAAAAGGGGGGGGGCATCAATTGCAACTGATGTTCTCTTTCACAAGATTTAAATGAATTTTGTTCCAATGCAAAGTAAGAGTGATGCATTGGTTTAAATTAACACTAAAGGCACGTCTAATACCAGAGACAATGAATTACACTATTTTTTTAAATTCAATATGTATGTGTCCAGACCTGTTCAAGTTGAAATGGAATTCCAGATTAAAATTTTCTGGATACTCCTAAACTCTGCTCATTTCCAACAGGAAAGGGTTGAAGCCCATAGACGGCTCTTCTAATGGTTCCATCAATTTTGGATATCGACCTCGACAGTGTATACTTGCAATACGGCGTATGATGTACACTATGGTCACTATCGGGACCTCGTACACTATAGCAGTTTGAAGTATGGCAATTCTGACATGCAATTTTTTCTGCAATTCGAATTTCATTTACAGAAGACAGGAATATTCTACATGAAGACTGTAAAACTAATGTCAACAATGTTACTAAGCTTATTATGTTCAAAACCTAAACGCATAGACGTTTAGGATTGTGTTTAGACGTTTAGGAATGTGTTTAGCAAGTGTTTAGCATGTTATTTTGTGTTTAGATACTGTATTTTTGCATAGCTAAACATGTTCTCAGTCTGAACATGTTTAGGGTAGAACATGTTTATTACACTTCGCGTTTAGGATATAAGCACAATCCTAAACACGTTTAGACCTAAACACGTTTAAAAAGTGTTCCAAACCTAAACATTGTTTTTAGAGTGTGCATAACACTATGTTCAGAGACTGCTGTTTTGTTTTACATTTGGGTTTTGTACCATAGTTTGGCATGCTTTCCTTTGTTAAAAGTGTGGGTTATCTGTACATAACCACACTGTTCTTCAAACCCCGCCCACATTCTCGAAAGAAAAAAAAACAACATCACAGTCCACTGTATGAAGTTCCTCCAGATCAAAATTGCACATATCAAACACGGATAACTGACTCGGACTAAGTTCTCCAAATACATTATAGATATTCGCACTGAATCTCACTTAAACCTTGATACAAGATAATATCGTCAATGGTCTCGTCCCAAAGACTTTCTATTTCCACATTCTCCTCAAGTCGAGAAACACGTGTACGAAGAAATACGGGTAGCATTTATAAAGAATTTTATAAAAGACCCAGTCACGTGATAAGAATGCGTTTGAGAGATAAACTTGTTTAGCGGACAGAGTGAATCAGACTTGTGTTTCTTTTATGGTTTCGCATCTTACAATTCTTAATTTTTTCTCTCTTATGTTTTACCATTTTTTAAAATCTATTGTATACACATGTAAATATTTTTCCAGCCAATTTAGTCAAAATATGTATTAGAATGAAGGATATCAAATAGGATTTTCAAAAGAGTAACCACCATCATCAGTTGAATATAATGCTAAATTTTTAAACAGAAAAATGCATGAATATGGGTTCTAAGAATTTTATTTGCATTTTTAAATTTCAATTCTTAAAGTCAATGCCGGTACTAAAAGTTGGAGAATGCGTGAATGTTAAATAAAAATATCAAAACCAACAGTCCAAACATTTATATGCACTTTAAAAACGGCTTTTTAAAAACAATTAATGAACATACATTTTTCGGTGATAGAAAGTCATTATGATAAATATATGGTGTACAAAGTGTAATTTAAATACATAACAATTGACATATTGTAAACAGGCGACCGCGCTTCCGAAAGCTATAATAAAATATAACGAATAATAGCAAACTATGGTACAAGTCACTTACCCCATATAATATTGTTGATTATGTGCAGATACCCGATGGGCGTGGTCATAATGACACTCGGGAGCTCTCGGGAGCTACGCTCCCTCGTGTCATTATGATTACACCCATCGGGTATCTGCACATAACCAACAATATCATATGGGGTAACTACTACTTATATCATTCTTTTTATATCATTTATATTGTATATTTTACATATACATGTACTCATTAATTCATATATCTACTCATAATGTTCACTTAATGACGCCGACTAAATTTAAATTTTCTGAAGTGAACCAAGCTTCGAATTGAGATATTTTCCTACAATATTTGAACCTCTACGATGGAGCAATATTTAGATGACCATTCCAGTGCGATCATGACCTATTGCCTATTGACCCTAATGAATGCGGATCGGATCTTTATAGTGAAATACCAGGCATGCACTGAGGTGTTGACTTTTAGCACAAACCATTTTATACACAACGGGACAAGCCGATTTAAAGGGGCACACATACATATATATAAATAAAACAAACAGAATTACTAGTGTCCATGTATACAAATTACCGATATTCTGTTACACGTCATCAGTAATTCAATCTTTAACATATTTAATATTTCGAGTCGGTATTTTTAATACATTTTTTTTCTCATTTTTAAACCTGTTGATAGTGAAGGAGGAAGTTATAAAGACGATGTTCCGTCACAAAGCTTTCTATTTTTAACCGGGATTTTAACTCGCAAAACCGGTCTTCAAATTGTTTGTTATGTACTCTCATACAGATCTAGCTGTTTGACACGACACGTAAAATGAATTATGTTGTAGTTTTATTAGTGGCATCATTCTCTTCCTTAACAGTGAAAGGTAAGCTTTTATTGTTGCTGCTGTTGCTAAATGATACACATTTATCGTTGTCGATATACATGTATTCCACATGTCACGAACATTCAAGGTATAGGTCGTGTTGTTCTCTATAAGTCAAACTGGCACGCTATTCAAGTCATTGTATTTAGTTGTCAGCATGTATGACTTTGATTGATCAAAATATTTATTTTTGTTGCTGAAAAATGAAACAGTTTCAGCTGAGTGACTCATCAATACATGTAAATTGAAAGTAGTATTTGCTTATTTTCATTTCGATTCACCAGAATTTTCTCTGGTTGGCGTATTACCGAGTTTAGTAATTTGCTATAGGAAAATGAGAAAGAAATGAAATTACTTTTTAAAACATAATAGTTTGCAGTGTTCAAAATTGCAATAAAAGTTTCGAAATTAGTAAAATGTTCTATATAAGTTTTGGATGACTTAAAAGAAAATTCAAAGAAAAGAAAACATTTGCATGCGTGTACTTGCATAAAAGTATTTGCAGTAAGCATGTCAAAATCATAAAATAAACGCGGATAAATGATTTAACAATAAAGGACATCTAGTTTATATCATCAATATTCACGTCTTCTAAACTGCATAATTACAATGTACGCATAGCTATTCTAGCTATGCGTACATTGTAATTATGCAGTTCTGCACTATGTCAGAAAGCTTTCATGAGATGTTAAATTCTCTGGCCGGCTGGTTCTTGAGAAATTTTTAAATGCTCCCATTCAGATTTGTATTTTCGTGATTACTTTCCCCTTTAAGGGGCCCACCCCTTCATTTGAACAAACTTGAAATTGCTATTATGCTTTCGGTTCGCACCCCCCCCCCCCCCTCTAATATATTCAACACCCCACTATTTTCACATAGTGCACGCATCCTCATAAATATGCACTATCATTATTTACTCTGTATAACTTTACTTATTCCCCTTCAAACTGGAAAACATGTAAATTCAGGAGTCGGTGACGGTTTATGCTTCGATCGACCTTTCGACTCAGATGTGTATTTACGCAATAATTTTGACGTCACACCGTCTATCCCGGTTTTGATGAGATTCTAAGATCATCAAAGATGTGCATGTGGTAGATTTTAAGAATATATTGTAAAAACATGGATGCCTTTTTGTCAAGCAGTTGATTACACTAATGAGAGAGATGTGAAAAAAGTTCTTTCCCGAAATTCCTCATCCAACAAGGTTATTTGAAAAGAAAATACTATGTAAACTGTGGATCCATCATTTGCGTAATGACAAGTTGGGGTTTGAGACATGTACATGTATGAAGAAACGAGTACCATTTGCCTGGTCTGCGACTCGACTGAACGTCTTCTTTTCTTAAATTCCTCTTGCGAAAGAACGGGCTCAAATCTATACGACTCCAAACTTAACTGCTCATGACTTGTCATGTTTACGGTGCTGCTGATGAAATAAACCGGAACCGACGGTGTGACGTAATAAATTAAACTTCAATGTCCGCTCTCTTAGCAGCGGGTAATTTGAAATATAAGATAGATTAATATTGAATTAATTGTTAAGCAAGGATTTTTGTTGTTAAAGACTGTAATTTACTATATCATTACGTAATACTTTATTCATAAAGGCAACAATGTTGTTAGGGTTGCCTTTCCCTTTAACGGTTATGTTCCAGAAAAATACCAAACTAATCAATACCGATTTTTAAATATTTGCATCACTCAACATTGGAAATGCATTCGGAGTGATCCCCCGTTGCTTCATTGGAACGTAATTATGGACAGTCAGTATAATACTGTAATAACAATAGTGTTATGATTTATATGTGCTATGCCGAAGTGGCGACCAGGATTTGACGCATAGTGCACTCGCCTTCATCTCGTACATCATAGGTCAAACCTAATTACAAATTGTGAAATATGTACGACATTAACTAGGTTCATCTCTCTTTCACCTCTGTATATATATTATGCATATATATACTTTATATCATCTTAAAGTATCAGCATGTAATGTTAAAGTATCGTCATGTAATGTTAAAATATCATCATATAATGTTAAAGTATCATCATGTAATGTTAAAGTATCATCATGTAATTTTAAAGCATCATCATGTAATATTAAAATATCATCATGTGATGTTAAAGTATCACCTTCTAATGTTAAAGTATAAGCATGTAATGTTAAAGTATCATCATGTAATGTTAAAGTATCATCATGTAATGTTAAAGCATCGTCATGTAATGTTAAAATAGCATCATGTGATGTTAAAGTATCACCTTGTAATGTTAAAGTATCAGCATGTAATGTTAAAGTATCATCATGCAATGTTAAAGTATCATCATGTAATGTTAAAGTATCACCTTGTAATGTTAAAGTATAAGCATGTGATGTTAAAGTATCATCATGTAATGTTAAAGCATCATCATGTAATGTTAAAGTATCATCATATAATGTTGAAATATCATCATGTAATGTTAAAGCATCGTCATGTAATGTTAAAGTATCATCATGTAATGTTAAAGTATCAGCACGTAATCTTAAAGTATCATCATGTAATGTTAAAGTTAAAGTATCATCACGTAATGTTAAATTATCAGCATGTAATGTTAAAGTATCATCATGTAATGTTAAAGTATCACCATGCAATGTTAAAGTATTATCATGGAATGTTAAAGGTATCATCAAATAATGAGGAAACATCATCATAACATGAATATTATCCCCAAAGGCAGTTGTGGCGTTCCATACATATCATTAGGGACACACAATATAGGCAAAACAATTCTACTTTGAAAATATTATATCCCTGATTGAATATAGAAGATCAGCGCTAGCTAAGTGTACTGTAGTCCGTATAATGGAGTGACAATGTGTTTAATGTCCGGATATTAATATAGTGTTATTGTGATATTGTTCAAATTCTCAATCCCAAGGGTCGCGTCAAAACATGGAAAGAGACGGCACTGCTTATTCCATTAGAATCACTACTACGCCATATGTCAAAGTTTGCTGCTCAAGTCGTGATATCAGAATGAACTCAACATTTTTCTGGATAAAGAAAAACTACCAAACAGTTTTGTTGATACACGTGTAGAGCTGATTTGTGCTTTTCACTACTTAATTGTACGTCTTATTATGGAATAATTATGGTTTTGTAAACATATAACATGTTCGATATCAGCAATTCCTCATTAGATATTCTTGCGTATTGATAATTTTGCATGTGCGTATTTATATCAATGATTACGTAAATTTAAATTCCATCACATGCATGTCACGGGGCCTTCTGTGTACTCATTAAATACATGTCTTTGATAGATTATTTTGCTCTTATGTCAAAAGGCCACCTTGAATTCTGACACCATTAATCAATACTGTCTTAAGTTGATATTAAGCATATGCATGTAACTACTTTAAAAAGAATACAGTCATGCCATTCCTCCTTTGTTTAGATTTTAACATATTCGGTGATGTATATTTCAGGGCAGTGTCCATTTTCCGGTAAGCATAATGCATTAAATGTAATTTGTTTTTCAAACGTAACAAAAGATCGGTTTTACTTGCATTACCACACTAACTAGATGTACAGCACTTTAATTATACAGTTGCTGATCAATCAATAACAACCTGTGATGGATCTTCTAAAGCTGGAGCAAAGTTCTACATCGACTTCCACAAAATAAACAGTCCCTGTACCTGTACTGTGATCCCGTCGATCAGTGGATCTCTATACATACAAGCCGAGGAAGTACATGTTAGCTCCTGTAAGACGATTATAAGTGTGGAAAACACACATTATACATGTCCAACACAGAAAGGACTGAGTTCACTCAATGTCATTGAAAACCAATCAGTCGCAGTTACAGCGAGTTATCAACAACAGGGCGACCCTGGGACATTTTTTCACTGTATGGGATTTTATCAATTATCAAATGGTATGAATCCAACACTATATGATTTATAACTTGTTTCTAATTTGTATGTCATTCTACCTAGTTTTTTGTTACGCAGTATCCGGTAAATCCAAAAATATACAAAACCTGTAAGAAATGCTATCCTTACATACACGGCATGTCTTAAATGACAGACGGACTGGGTAATGGACGGACACACACACACACACACACACACACACACACACCCACACACACACACACACACACACAGAGAGAGAGAGAGAGAGAGAGAGAGAGAGAGAGAGAGAGAGAGAGAGAGAGAGAGAGAGAGAGAGATTTACAGTCAGTACCATTGTTAAGTTGCGTCTATGAATCTACCATGCTGATGGAAATAGCATTGCTGACACCCCCCCCCCCCCCAAACATTACATTATTATCAATCGTTTTTAGTGTGACATGGTATGTTCATTATTCATTTCGCTCCATAGATGTCCAAGTGACATGTGCATCGGGTTCAACAACACAGACGACGACACCGGGGAAGACGACAGTGTACATCACCTCCACTCAAATATCGTCAACCGGAATCAACATGACAGTGTCTCCGATTCATCAAGACCATTCTACAACCGTTTCCGACACTTCACCCATGACGTTTAAAGAGTCAGTTGATGATAAATTGACATGTAAGTTCAAAACTATCGAGAATAACACGAACGCCCAAAGTGAGAGTCCATTTATCCTTATAATTATTGAATCAATCTTATTCAAACCATGATTCCTTGGGCAAGAGTTTAATGATAGAAAGGTTTATAGATCCACTCTTTTCAAAGCTTTATATGAACAATGTCATATGCAACCACCCGACTCTTCATGTGGATCATTGCAACCTAGAATAAAAGACAGAGCTCAGGCAAGCAATGAACCCATGAGACTCATATGAAAATATACGATGACAACAATACAAATTAAGTTTAACTGCAATATGAATTGACATGACTTCAAAAATTACTATATCAATCCAAAGTGTTCCGCGCTGAGACTTCATTTCACTGACCGTATTATACTCAATATTTGCATGAAAAGCTGAGGATAACGAACGGTGATCAATCTCATAGATACTATATGGAATACAAAATTGAGAGCTGGGCAAATACGGACCCCTGGATATACCAGAGGTGGGATCAGGTGCCTAGGAAGAGTCTAATGTTTACAGATCGTCATAAATGGGGCGTCAAATGTTTTGACATATGACGATGGGAAAAGAGAATTTCGAAGGTATTCCAAGGTTGATAGTTTGTTTGTTTCACGTCCGGTCGATCATTTTTCGCTCATATTGAGACATCACCAGCTGTGGGTGAAATACAAAAAATTCAGATTCAGGGCCGCAGTAGTGAGGGTTCTTCAGCGTATCAATTCCTTTCGCCACACTGGACCTCCGATTTTAATATCATATCCGAAAGAACCACGGTTCTCACTTCTAAATGTCGAGGTTTGGCGAAGGAGCAATCATTACCTATGTTACCGTCTTAAGTTTGATGCGGCCATGGCACGAACGGGACTCGGACTCATGAACTCCTGGTTATGACGTGAATGTTCTGTACAACATGGATAACACATGAAAGCCTGAACATTCAAATGGGTTTCTTATGCACAAATTGATAGAGATTTATATTTTTAGAATATCATAAAAAAGAGTAATCACTCTGGTAACAACATTCACACTGTGTATAGATACCTATGCGGCGAAATGACAAAAGTCCAGTAAAATTCTAGAAAAGACACCAAGCATGTGCCAGTAACTTTTCTGAGATTTCACATTTCCCACTGAATTCAATTTTTACATATTAACACAACGAAGGTAAGGCAGGATCTAAGCGGAAAAGTTTGTCTTGCTCTCACCCCTCCCCCACTTCACACTCAGGAAAAGCAAAAATTCCTTGGAGAAACCAGAATGTCCCACTTTCTGGCAACAGTAATGTGATTTTAGAATTACACGGAGTGTTTACAACTACTTTAAACATGTTAAAGGTATTATAATTAATTTCACTTTTCTTTTTCAGACATTATTGCCGGTGCTGGGGGAGGATTTGTGGTCATTCTTATAATAATGATCATAGTGATTTGTGTGAGGTACAATGACATATCTATTAATATTCCTTCCTTATTATAATGCACAACATTACTATGCGTCTACAGAAGACGCCGTGCTTTTTCATAGAAGCTGCATCAATATTTATGTAATAATCATTGTTGTTCTAGCATAAACTTTTCCTCTTTACTTGCATCATATACTGTAAAAGTGGTTATTTACGTGTGGAGGAAATTTACACTAATTACGCGGTCACGTAATATGCGCGTAAATTTCCCCCACGTGTATACATGTAGTTATAAATATTTGATATAATATATATCATATTCAGTTACCGCGTATTTTTCCCCCACGCGTAACGTTGGACGTGGAAAAACGCATATACTTGACCCCCAGCGTAAATAATCACTTTCACTGTACATGTATTTACGTCCAGACGTCTATTAATCCAATTCAAAAGTACAATATTTCATTTTTCTTCAGAATGAGAAAGAAAACACCTGAAAATAAATCAGCGAAAGGCAAATTAAATACAGAACATAAAAACGACGCCTACGACCGTGAGGCAGATCTACCGTATAATCCTTTGTATCATTCTAACAAGCCAGAGGACGACGTGGGGTACTCCATCGTGGAGGAACAACATCATAACGCTGTACCACCATTACAAACAAACACAGACCACTCCCATAACTCTAAATCACCAGAGACAAAGAATCAAAATAAAGACCATACGCATGATATCCCTATGTACGCCGTCCCTAATAAACCAAAGAACACACCGACAGAGACTACAGGTGGCGCTGTGTACGCCGCCCCTAATAAACCAAATAATACACCGACAGAGACTGCAGGTGGCGCTGTGTACGCCGCCCCTAATAAACCAAAGAATACACCGACAGAGACTACAGGTGTCGCTGTGTACGCCGTCCCTAATAAACCAAAGAACACACCGACAGAGACTACAGGTGGCGCTGTGTATGCCCAGATAAACAAACCTAAGACAAACACCGCCCAGACCCCTGTCCGAACCCAGAACCAAGAGGGACTGGTCTACATGGAAGTTGAACACAGTGATGATCCGATTACCCAGAATGCACCGCACATAAATGTGATTACTGCCGAGAACATGCCGTATGCTGAAATACAAAAGTAATTATTCAGGTATTGTGTAGATGAGCCTAACAATATGAACTTGATAACTGTACGGTTATTTTGTATTGGAATCCACAACATGAAGTATGTGAGTTGGTGATTCATTTTTCCCCCTACACCCCTAATTCATTCTAAAGTTCATAATGCTCACTGTGTGTATTTGAATAATTCAAACCTCTGTATGCATGGCATTTTAAAACATTCTGTCTCCAATAAATGTTAGGTATTGTATATTCTTAGACATGGGTCATTAAATTTCATTTTGTTTTTCTTCTGTTGGTTTCTTTCTTATAGGTATATGTACCGTGTTCAGCAGTATTTTATTTATGTTAAAAACCAGATCAAAATTTTGTCAGAATGATAAACTATGAAGAACAAAATTGACAAATCGTATACGGGTATTAAAGGCGTACTGCTCTACTCAATGTAAGGATAAACAATGATTTTCTAATACATATTTATGAAGAAATGACGTTTACGATGGATGTGCGCAAGTACGCGAGAAAAATATTAGTAGGAACGCCCTGGGAGATGATGATTTAGTTTCAACTTGCAGTATGTGATCGCATTGAATGGTAATTTCATGTTAAACATGAAATTTAACTCCCCCGCCATTTCTCAAAGTGGTTCTCTTTATCCTGTTTCTGTCTAATTGTCTTTTATAGCTGAATGTGTCCCGCCAACACGCTGTCCCACGTTTTCATGTCGCCATGCAATTTATTGATTTTCGAACTTCCGCACGCAACGTCACGTTATCATGAATATTTCGAAACGGGGCGTTCACTATCTGACTCGGGGAATACATGGTTATGTAGGAAATTAGCTCGACTAATTTTTTAATCATATTGAGTTAAATTGCATAATTTCATATATAGCTTGATATAAAATACATGATTTTTTTTATTCCTATGATAATATCTCATGAAAAGATTACGACATGCATAGCTCTAAACGTATCCTACAAACACACGTTTTATCTATACATTAGGTATAGAAGAGAAAGTCTCGCGTGCAATCTATCAACGCTTCACATTATGCTGCGCCTGTACACTAGACCTTTCATTAGGACTAGTCTTGCGTTGTACAGTTTATTTGTTAATGTTGTATTCACAGGCAATTGCATCGCTTGGGAGTCGAATTTACTATATAAAGAGTAAAGGTATAGAACTCTAAATATAGGGTACCCAAGTTAGCCGATGTAAAAACAATAAATTGATTGATATAAAATTTTACTTTGTATTTTAATTTATTCATACATAATCAATCTACATTACTACCAAAGTTCATCCCGAAATTCCGAATACTTCCCAAGATATACAGAAATGAACTCGAAAAAATGCCTTTTTTTTTTTTTTTTTGGTTGACTTTTAGCTGGGCCCTGACACTATACGACTACACAGAGTGTTTGAGCATTGCAACAAGCTATCAAATAAAATGTGCAGCATAAAATAGCATTTCTAAAATGAATTTCTTACCCCAATTCATAAAATGAAGTCCGTAATTGCTCGAAGTGACGGAGATTTTCTTTAACCGTCTGTACTTTCACAATCCCAACCATTAACGGTAGTTATGACTAATAACCCAAAAGAGATGGAAGGACCCATAACGATTTAGAGACTTAAATACTAATATTTATCAATATTGATTAATTATAGTACATAAATTATGTTAAGGAAGTTAGCTCCTGAGCTTTTGAGTATAGCTGCGGAGGATGCTACAACTAAGTATTCACTGGTTCAATACTGATCCCATTGGTGTAAACATTGTAACGGCCAAGCGATTGATTTTATAGTAGCTGCCACCAGTTGTCTTCCTTGACAACAATCCAATATTTTGAAAATTGACTCCGATGTAAAGTTTACTAATTTATTGAGTTATGTATAAGTTAGGTGAAGTTTGTTATACAACAATGTAATACTCCAGAAATATTTCTGAGACTTCATGCACAGAATATAAAAGAACAATCATAACAATATCAATTACAATAGAGTTATAGAGACTGAACCTGGTACCAATTGTATGAATTAATACTAAGTTATAGTCTGACCCAACCAATGAAAGATGAAAATAACAAATTCATATATTAAATTATCATTGGTATAAAATAATAGCCGGTTCCCCTCTTTAGATTGATTAGTTGAATTGTTACTTCTATGAATAATATTCTGAATCTTACATTTATTAAATTGTGAGTTTACACCAGTAATTCTGAACACAGGTAACTGGGAATGATTCTTAACCTAAGTAATTACCTAATCTAATCCTAATTAATTAATCTCCAGATCAGCCTTATCAGGCAACACTGGGATCGTCCTATTCGTAAAGTAAAATTAGCTATCTCCCAGAATCTTGTCGGATTCTGACTTATATACCCTTTCTGAAGTCCGGGGCAACAGACGGGACAACCCCACCAGGGAAGGGGCAACGCACGTACAGACGGGTCAACCCTAACTTTCCCCGGACAATCCCAATCCCCATCAAACCAACCCCGGCTAAGTATTCTACGGGACTATATCGTTTATCTATAACTAAAATAACTTAAAATCAAGTCTATAAATCCAATTATAATAAAGATCAAACATTTACATTATAGGCACTCTTCGTAGTAAAAACAAACAGCCGTCTGCAACCTAAACAACTTTGACCCGAAGATCGGGGTCAAATAAAAATAGACGCGGCCCTAACTCTGACTTTTATAAACAAATATGGCACCTAACACGAACAACGTGCTTGTTTATCACATTAGAAAATCGCTATATACACGAATATATGTGGATGAACGCCATGCTACTGAAGTAATCAGCGTAAGTAGGCAATAGTCATATTAATAACTTGTGGTTTTACATACAAACATTTGATTAAAACTATAAATAACACCGGTAACATCGAGTGTAAAAAATAACACATGGCACATATGCACATGCATATAAACATACTTAGTCAACGACTGGAAATAACGAGAAAAGATCGTAAGCTATAAATACATATAATCAAGCTTGCAATATTAGCTAAAGAATCCCATTTTCCTACATTACCCTCTGCTTAAGTTTTCAATGTCCTCATGGAAACTAAAAAATAATAACAATGTTTCCTGGCATTTAAAGTATGCACCCTCTGTTTAAATTTTTCTATCCATTTAAATCCTAACAGATTAATAATCTTGCCAACTGTATTTTATTTCTTAGTCACTCCTTACAATTCTTAAGAGCAATTATCAATATGTCGTAATTAATACCACCCACTGGTTATAACAATTGACCATATAAATGACAAACAACATACAACAAGGTGGTTTATAAATAAAGACAATATTCCATGTCATACAACAATAAGACCTATAGTACAACGATAACATATGTCTACATTTAATTGACCTCCTAACATCAAATGGATTTAACAGTTAACCTTCATACATGTATGATATATCTTCCTTGATCATATTTACAAATGCCTCTTGTTGTAACTTAAATCTCAAAACTAAATATGGGAGGAGAAATAGCTTATACAAGATAAATTTAAACGGGGCAAACCAGTCAAAATGTAACATAGTAATGGGGGGAAACCCACAAAGCAACAGACAACCTCTGACCTGCTTGGAATAGGGAACTTTTTTTCTTTCTAAAATGACACAGAACAGACAACAAAATTGAGCAGCAGACAACTTCTGACCTGCTCGGGGTAATCTTGTTATTCAAAGAAATATAAAACAGATTTGAACAGTAAAAAATGAAACTTGTATGTACTGGTAATGACCTGCTAAAATTACATGGTAGAAAAGGATTGTTCTTGGGTCTAAAGTAAAGAATCTTAACAACAGTCAAATATTGGCCCAATGCAGTATTTACATAAAAAAATTAATATATGCGGATATAACGTTGAATTGCCATCTACAGGAAATATAGTTTTGAAATAGCAGAGGAAATTAATACAAAAGAATCTTTTCATGAATTTTAAAGTAGCCTAACTATTGCCTAGAATTACCTCCTCCTTGACGTTGACCTCCTTCCTTCTGCCTGTCTGTTAGGTGCTCTGTGTGTGGGTCTTTGTCTATTCAGCAAGTCTTCGATCGTGTCCACTCTGAAATTGTGTCTTCTTACTTCTTTGTATACGTCATATAAGAGGGAATTTGCGTAGTGGATGTTCTTTACTAGTTGTTGAATGGCTACTGTTTGTGTTTGTTCCCCTTCAGTCTGTACGTAAGTGTGTCTTGTGGTTTGTTTTGGTATTGGTATTGTTGTAGGTCCTGTTGTAGATGTTGATGCTGTGATGTCTGTTAATACTGCTACTCCTAAGGTTGAAATTGGGGCTGCGGTGTCTGTTGTTATAGTGTCTTCCAGAAAGGTGGAGGCAGACTCTGGATCAAACACGTCTAAAAAATATATCTCAGGAATAGTTGCCGCAATTTCGCTCACAGCAGCATCCAGGTTTATAGGCACTGGCAGGATTATGTCTGGCAAGGTTAAACGAGGAGTGGTTGTGGGTGTGTCAAAGAGTGCTGGTGGCTTTTGAGGTTCAGGAAAGGTTGGAGTTGGAGTTTCATCTGGAGTTTTTACTGATGTATCTGCAGGCATTGGCTTCTGATCTGATTTTCGACTCTCCCAATACTTGTCCGAATCTTCTTTCGTCCAGAGCTTGGGGTCCTTACCGATGACAATGGTTCTAGGCTGAGAGTTCTGGAAGAAAAATTGCGTATCGTCCCATTTGCTTCCAGGTTTTTTTTCGCTTAGCCTCATCTACTCGCCTTTTGTGATCCGGATAGTGTATTGGGTGCCGTTTCATGTCCCTCTCCGATTCACATCTGCAATTGCAAAGAATGCAGTATCAGGGAAGCTCATCCGGTGCTACATGCATCTTGAAGTAGTGTGATTCCGCCTTCCGCTTTTCCCCTCTGAATCTAGGACATTTCAGGAATTCATACACTCTTCCTCTGTCGTTGACTCCCATTGTCTACAATAAGATATGAATGATATAAAGTAAGTTGGCTCACCAAGTTGGTGGAACATTAAACATCACCTAATGGTGGACTATGCTTAGGTAACAATTTTCCCCACCCTTTAAAATTTAAAGGGGATTCTTAATTTTAGGGGTCTAATTGATTGACAACCAGGATATAATTAAATTTTTTTTTTAAATTAAAGACTCAGAACAAGTTCTGGAATTGATTTGTTTATTGGTGATACTAGTTTGATTTCAGATAATTACTGCAATTTTCTTTGCAGTTCTTCAGTCATTTTTCTGGTGGGTCTCCTTGGTATATTTTAAGCTTATCAACATTCACAACTTTCTCTTTCCCATTCGAGTTCAGCTGAATAAGGTAGTTCCAGTCACTCATCTTTCTGGTGATGATGTATGGACCGATATACAAAGGTTGGAACTTAGGACAACTACCTTCACTCTTGTATTCCCGGAGATACCAAACCAAATCTCCTTCTGTGTATGTCTTATGATTCTGTTTTATGTCGTAAAATGCCTTTTGTCTTTTTGCTGCTGCTTCTAAATGCTTTCTTGCCACTCTATGGGCTTTATTAATTCTTTCTCGTATTTTGCAAACGTATTCACCACAATTCTGTATTGGTATGGTTTTTTTGAGGTGCGACTGTGAGATCAGCTGGAAGCCTAACCTCTCTTCCCAACATCATCAGATTTGGGGTCAGTCCAGTTGAACCATGAAGAGTTGCACGATAGGCGCCTGCCAAACAACCTAAGTTTAAATCCCAGTCAGTTTGTTCTCCCCGTAAGTAAGACTTGATTATTCTGACAAGGGTTTTATTGAACCTCTCGACTTGTCCATTGCATTTGGGATTCCTAGGACTAGTGCGTGTCTTCTTTATTTCCAATAACTCGCATAGCTCTTTAAATAAATTACTCTCAAAGTTTCTTCCTTGATCGGAGTGGATTGTTACAGGGCATCCGTATCTATTGATTACTTCATTTAACAGTTTCCCTGCACATGTCTGCGCTGTCTGATCAGGAATGGGCATTATTTCCACCCATTGTGTAAAATGGTATGTTGCTACAAGAATATACTGGTTTCCTCTTGGGGTTAGTGGAAGAGGTCCGAGAATATCTGTAGCTAATCTGTCAAGGGTTGCTCCGACTCTCATCGTTCCAAGTGGGGCTCTAGGATTTCTAGCTGGTGGTTTATTTTGAGCACACATCTTGCAATTTGAAATCCACAAGTTAATGTCTTCTCTGATTTCATACCAATAAAACCTCTGAATTGTCTTCTCCTTGGTCTTCTTTCTTCCAAGATGTCCGGATAGTAGTGAATCATGCTTTTGTTCCAATATCTCATCATGTAGTTTCTTTGGAGCTATGAATTGCAGACATCTTCCTGTACCATCTTTTTTTTGTATAATTTCGAAATAGTATTCCATCTTTTATTTCTAATTGTTTCCAGTTAGTCCAGTAGTGTCGTGTAGCAGGTGCTTCATGTTCCATTTCCTCTGAATTTGGTTGTGTATCTTTTTTTACTGCTTCCATAATTGGTTTGATGTAGGAATCTTCTTCTTGTAATTGTTTCAATTCCCTCAAGGTGTATCTTTTTGTCCATGGAACCCACAATTCTGTGTTGTTGTAGTCAGTTTCTCTACTTCTTGTTTGTACTTTGCGAACAATGGTGTCTTTTTTACCTGGTGGATCAGGTGCAATTATCCAGTCGCGCAAGCTACTGTCCATTTCTGCTGCCCTCTTCTTACATTTCGTACATGGTCCACATCTCAAAGCTTCCATATCGTCTTCAAGGGTACATTCACGATCTCGAGGATGAGCTCCCCTAGACATAGTATCAGCATTAGCATGCTTCTTTCCTGGTCGATATTCTACTGTAAAGTTGTAGGCAGATAATATCTCTAGCCATCTCGCTATTCTTCCCTTTGGTTTCTTCAAGCTGAATAACCATTTAAGAGCTTGATGGTCAGTCCTCACTTTAAAATTCCGGCCTAACAGGTATTGTCGATAGTACTCGATGAAGTAACGCAATGCAAGAAGTTTTTTATCCGTGACGCAATAGTTTTTCTCTGCCTTATTTAGTGTGCGGCTTCCATAGACAATAACTCTTTCTGTACCATTTTGGACTTGGCTGAGTACTGCACCTATGGCAACATCACTTGCATCCGTGTCCATGATCCAATGGATACGCCATAATTGGTGACTTGGTCAAGATAGTTTTGATTAGGTTAAAGGATTCCTTACATTCTTCTGACCAATAGAAAGGTATGCTCTTCCGAGTTAAATTTGTAAGTGGTTTTGCAATTTCCTTATATCCTTTAATAAAGCGACGGTAGTAGCTTGCAATTCCTAGGATTTGCCTCACCCCTGTCACGTCTTTTGGATCTGGCCATAGTGCTATCTTCGCTATATTGTCCGAGTTTGGTTTCACGCCTTCCTTTGAGACAATATGTCCTAGAAACGTAACTTCCTCTTGTAAAATCTGGCACTTCTGAGGTTTGAATTTGAGTCCGGCTTCTTTCATCCTTAACAAAACTTGTTCTATTCGTTCCATGTGTTGTTCAAAACTAGACCCAAACACAATAACATCATCCAAATATATAAGGCAGGTTAGCCATTGTAACCCACTCAGTGCAAGTTCCATTACCCTCTGGAATGTAGCTGGTGATCCTGTCAAGCCAAAAGGCATCCTCGAAAATGCGTACAACCCATATTTAGTTACAAATGCCGTTTTAGGAATGTCCTCCTTCTTTACTGGAACTTGATGGTACCTAGCAGTCAAATCAAAAGTCGAGAAATATTTTACACCTGCAACTGCATCGAGGCAGTCTCTTGTTCGTGGTATTGGGAATGCATCCTTATTTAAAGTTACGGCATTTAATTTCCTATAGTCTACGCAAGGACGGATCTTTCCCATTTTTCTTCCGAACTAGCACGATTTGTGATGCCCATGGGGAATTTGACTTCGTTATTATCCCTTGTTCTTCCATTTGCTTGATTACTTTTCTTTCTTCTTCAAATGATAAGGGGACTCGACGTGGTGGAAGCTTGATTGGTCTTGCATTGTCTGTGTCTATGGTGTGCTCTGAAAGATGGGTGAGCCCAATATCGTTTTCATCTCTGGAGAATGTATTATGATATTTAATGAAAACTTGTTTTATCCTTGTTTTTTCTTCTGTTGTTTTGCCTTTACAGGTATTGTGATATAACTCTGCTAAATGGTCTGGAATTTGTATGCCTTCTAAGTCACTATATTTATTACTAGGATAATTTTCTTCGGGTTGTGTATTTGATGAATCTTTTCCAATTCTTCTCATAGAATGACAGTTGATGGATTCTTGCAAGCGTTCTGTTTGTACCAATGTCTGTAGACAAGTAAAATCACTTGCTTGTCCCAAAATGGAATCTTGTTTGATGATGGTGTCTGTTGGAAATGGATTCATTACTCTAATTGGCGCAGTCACATTTCCTCTCATGTTGACCACACATGGCGCCATCATCAATGAAGAATTTTCAACAAAATTTTGTGAAGGTTCTATTAAGACCTCGGAATTATCTTCTTTTTTCATTTCTTTCTATAAAGACGTCAATGATTGCTTCACTGGAGCCAGGAACTTTAAAATCATCCGCTGATCGGACCTTTCTAGTCGTCTCAGGATTTCCATTTTGGATACAAGGAATTTCAATGTTTGAATTTTTAAATTTAATCATCCCTTCTGACAGGAGTATATCAGCAGGTCCATTGGTAGAACTTTGAAGGATATCCATGCCTAAGAGTCCTTCATCAGCAATTTCAGCAACTATGGCTTCATGCTTAACTTTAAAATCCTCTAAGTTGAAATCAAAAAGAACCTTCCCTAATTCAACTAAGGGTGTTCCACATGCACCAGTCAACTTTGTTGTTGGATGCAGCATAGGCCTCTCGCTTTCCGGTATTTTCCGGTAAACACGGTCTGAAATAACAGCCTTTGTGGCACCTGTATCAGCCGTAAAAATCATTTTGATTCCTTGTACTTTGCTTCTAATGTATAAACCATTGTCAATTGGTTTTTTCCTTCTAATAAATTCTGTTGATGAATCATTTTGTACAATTGATTGGTTAGAATTTTCTTTTAATTCAGATTGGCTGATTTCAGTAAGGGTCTGTCCTTGGCCACTCAGGTCGACCTCATCTAGTTTAAATGTGCAGGCATGGAAGAGCTGCCTTGCAATTCATTCCTGTATGATGTATTTGTTTGTCTTTCAGGCGTATTCCCCCTTGGGTTCATCTGACTTGCAGGTTGGAATATAGGAGGTCTTTGGAGAAAATTTGATGATCCATTTTGACATACTTCTTGTTGCACATTCTGCTCAAAGTATGGATTATTTCTCCTTTCTTGGACGTCTTGTCTGTGTTGACCAAAGTCTCTGCGAGGCCAATATAGATTCTGCTCTGTTGGTTTAGAATTGTTTTCTGGGGGTACCATTTGTGAATTCCCAGGTCCAGTATGGTTGTTACCATGTTGGTTGAATGGATACTTCCTCTTTGATTTTCTGGTCAGCTGAAAACATGTTTTAGCTTCATGGCCATGTTTATTGCAGATTTGACCTTGCGGTTTGCTTCTGTCATCTTTCCTTACATCCAATTCCTTAACAATGCTCCGCATTAGATCCTCTTTCTCCTTTTCTCGACTTTCCGTCCTATTAGTATCACGTCCCTTCAGATTCTCCTGTTTTTCTATTGGGAAAGCGCCTTTTTCTTTGTTTAACTTCTGTGAAACCGTTCGTGTTTGTGACGATATGGCATCATCTTCCTGTTCACTGTCGGTATCACTTTCTAAATCTTGAAGTTCGGTCCTCCTGATCTTCTTCCTCGTACATCACCATGTAATATACGGCTTCATCTATATCCTTTGGCTCTTTATGGTATTAATTTACTCGAAATTTTGTATAAAAATTCAATATTTTCGCCAAGAATTAAAAAATTTGATCTCCAACACCCATTTTTTTAGTTGCATTTTAAATTGGAAAACCAGACCTTGAAAATTATGTAAAATTTTAGAAATTGACATTACTCCTAATATGTCCGTTTAAACTCTCAATTTTTATATCATGAAGTTTTTCGTATATCAAGTGCAAAAAGGTCATTATTTATTTCCTTTACTAGTATTAATTTCTTTTTTCATCTGTAGTGTTAGAGGACATTATTATGTATCTATTTTATGTACTGATTAATTTGTGTTGCTTATGTTGTGTGACACTAACAGAAAAGTTAAGTTTAATTGAATAAATTTTAAGTGCAAAAAGGTCATGTTTAGAACATTATAGCTCAATAACAAGCGTTGCGACCCCAGATTTTCTTTTTAATTTCCTAAGTCTCCTTCAATGTAAAAATCAAAAATACACTTCCCCAAAAATTGACATTCCTCCAAATGTCAGGTGCGAACCTAATTAATAACAAGTCTTTATAAATATACAAATGTCTTATTATGTCTATTTTTATCTAAATCACATTATCACAGGTGTTTGACGATTGATGATAATGATGTCAATGTGGGTAGTTAGTGGCACCGATGAAAATGGCTGTGATAAATGAAAGTACAGACGGTTTGAAATTTTCGGTCACTTGGAGCTATTACGGACTTCATTTTAGGAATTGGGGTAAGAAATTCATTTTAGAAATGATATGTTATGCTGCACATTCTATTTGATAGCTTGTTGCAATGCTCAAACATTCTGTGTAGTCGTATAGTGTCGGGGCCCAGCTAAAAGTCAACCAAAAAATAATAGGCATTTTTCCGACTTCATTTCTGTATATCTTGGGAAGTATACGGAATTTCGGGATGAACTTTGGTAGTAATGTAGATTGATTATGTAGGAATAAATTAAAATATAAAGTAGAATTTTATATCAATTAATTTATTGTTTTACATCGGCTAACTTGGGTACCCTATATTTAGAGTTCTAGACCTTTACTCTTTATATAGTAAATTCGACCCCCAAGCGATGCAATTGCCTGTGGTTGTATCAACATAGTTCTGAACTTTTTCGGATCAAAGTGTGTATGTATGGTGCTCTTTGTTTAACGTACGAAACACTTCCAACGTATTACATGTAAACATTCGTCACTGGTGATCACTGTTCTTTATAGAGGGCCGTGAGAGCGGAGCTTTCCCTATAGGTAACACGTATATACATGTTTAAAAGGAAAATATAGCAAACTAATGAAAACTTAAATCATACCTATGAAATAAACTACAGAATACGACAAATATCTAATTAGTTTTTGCATCAAAGTTCAAATGAGGATTTTGATAATTTTGAATTTTCTCAAAGCTCCTAAATTTATGCACTAAACTGTAGATAAAATGTGAGAAAAATAACCCTTCATTATTTACTCGTGTGATGACTGAACAGCAAAGCCTCGCCCTAGACTGCGAATCTTGAATTTCCCTACTCGTACTAATGAAGGATTCTATTGATAATCCACCCCAGATAGTTTTATACACACCAGTAATTAGTTCGTGCATTTCGATATCCTATAAATATATGTACATGGTCTAAATTAGAATAAAGACATATTGAAATGAGTATGATTTTATTCTATCATCTGAAAAGGTGAAGATAACGAACAGTAATCAATCTCATAACTGCTATAAGAAATACAAAATTAAGAGTTCGGCAAACCATACATTATTAACATTCATAATCTAATTTTGAGGCATGGATAGTAAATGAAAAAACTGATTCATCTATCATTTTATACCGTGCCTGTGTAATACAGTGGATTGGACCTGATGTAATACATTTTACATTTTTCGTCCATATGAGCATGTGTTCAGTTGTAATTTAAATTATGTATATGGTATAGTTTTAGGTTAACTATATCACTCGTGTGACCTATCGCAATCTGTTTTTATAAACTATATATTTTCCCACTGCTTTTTAGCTCAACTGACCTGAAAGCTCAAGAGAGGTTTCCTGAATGCGATATTCAAAAAACATCCCCTTCTACTCCTGAGCATTAGACAGTCAAACTTATGACAAGATATTGATAATCAACGAGCCTTTTATCTAAAATGAGATTCATGACTTCTGGGATGAGAGTTCATGCCACAGGGCAGGGGTGATTTGGTCATATATTGAAAATAAATTATGCATGTATATCTCTTATATGTCTTAAAAAATCTTCTTTACCAAAGTTCGTCCCGAAATTTCGTATACTTCCCAAGATATGCAGAAATGAATTCGAAAAAAATGCCTGTTATTTTTGGCCGACTTTTAGCTGGGCTCTGGCACTATACGACTAAACAGAATGTTTGAGCATTGCAACAAGCTATTGCATAGAATGTTTCCGAATTCATGTTTGCATATATTGGGAAGTATACGGAATGTTGGGATGAACTCTGGTAGTAATGTAGATTGATCATGTATGAATACGGTATATTAAAATACAGAGTAGAAATTTATACCATTTGGTATATCATTTTTACATCGGCTAACTCGGGTACCCTATACTTAGAGTTCTATAACTTCACTCTTTTAATAACGGTAAATTCGACCTCAGGCGATGCAATTGCTTGTGAACACAATGTGTAAAATAGATGCATAAACTGCATTTGTGATCAGTAAACTAAAACATACATGGTTACATAATAGAGACGTATTACATATATATGCAAGCTCCGGTCAGCTCAGTATATTCCGTTACGCTACAACTCCAGCAGTATCATATATATTATTTGTAGGGGGGGGGGGGGTAGTCCCGGAGAATTACACTGTACGGAGTTTGACATAATTATATGTACATGTACAAGAACACACAGGCATATTTTGACAAATTAGCGAAATGTTATAAATGATCACATAAAACATATCATTTAACAAATAATATTTAATCTATTTTTGCAATTATATTTGGACATTATTATCTGTAGTATAGTATTAACAATTCTATTTTGACATTTTCATTCTGTATTTTAAGTTTAACAAATCTATTTTCACATGGTTACGCCTGTTTATGGTTGTTATTGTATATTTGTTTTAACAATTTTGGTTTCTTAACAATATTTGGGGTAACCCGTAAGTTTAAGTGAACTGAAGGTTTCCAGGTGTATGCTTCTGATTTTTTTTATTGATATAGAATAGTATATCAGCATCCATATTATGTTATGATTTATTTCGACAGTAAATTATAGACCAACGAACTCGTAGTGAAGAGGAACCCAGGAAGTATTTAGTTTTACAGTGTTAAACTCTAGCTTACTTTAACAATGTGATTGTCTTGACAACACAACATTAAACAAGCTGAAAATATTTTCTGAAAAGGGAGACCAACCCGAAAGAAACCAAATAAAAATAATGTTTGGGAATCGCTATGCCCCAGATGACATGTTCAGCGAAACGCTTTAAGGTCAAGGTCACAAGGTCTAAAACTGTGGTTACTGAAACAATTCTTGTCATAAAAACTGTACGCATGAAATAGGAGCACCTTATCACTCACCACTCAACGCTTAAACCAGTCGCGGAAGTTCAGTGGTACAGCGTTCGCGTCGTAACCGGAAGGTCGTGAGTTCAAGCATCGCTCGTACCATGGTGTCAAACCTAAGACGATAAGATAGGTAGTAATTCATCTCTGACCAAACGCTCGGTATTTAAAAGTGAGAAGCACTACCCTTTCGGATATGGCCTTAAAATGGAGATCTCGTGTCGCTGCAGGCGTTGGCACGATAAAGAACCCTCACTGCTATGCCCCGAGCGCTAGTGATGTCTCAATATTAGTGAAGAATTCTCGACGGGACGTAACAAAATATACCAATCACTAAACGTTGAAGTTTGAAACAGACAGACAACACAAAAATAATAAGTTCCCGACCTTTGATACGAGAACTTAAAAGCTGATAATAACGAACAGTGATCAATCTCATAGCTCCTATAAGTAATATAAAATAGATATTTTGGCAAACACGGACCCCTGGATATACCAGAGGTGGAATCAGGTGCCTAGGAGGAGAAGCATCCACTGTTGATCGGTCACATCTGCCGTGAGTCCTATATTTTAATCAGGTAAACAGGATTATCTGTAATCAAAACCAGTGTGTCACGAATGGTCTAACAGTCGGTATGAAACACGTCAGACAGCATTTGACCCAATGATAGGTTGTATTGGCACACTAGTTTGATTGATTGTATCTTGTTTAACGTCCCTCTCGAGAATTTTTCATATGGAGACGTTACCAATACCGGTGAAGGGTTTCAAATTTAGGCCTATTATCGGCGTTTACGGCATTGAACAGTGTGGGTCCTTTAGCGTGCACCACACTGTGGCTGGGACATCCGTTTTTAAGGTCATCTCCGAGGACCCATGACATTCACACCTGATGCCGAACTGTCACTACCCTTTTTAACGACTTAGGTCTGTCGCGGCCGGTATTCGAACTCCGACCTTCCGCATGCGGGGCGAACCCTCTACCTCTAGACCACCACAAACTAGATTGTTTTAAAAAGAAATAAAAGTCACATAATAAAAAACAGTAGGGTTTTAACGTGTGTGAAAAGTTCCAATTTTCCTGTAAATTTGTCAGTTTTTTAGATTGTACTATTGTTGCGAATTACTCCCGTAATGCATCCGTTAGTGTCGGCCTACTCGTCGTTGGGTTTTGTTACGAACTGATTGGATGCGATGTCCTGACTCGTAGCCGCCTGTCTTACGGAACTAGTGCGTTTGAATAGGGCGGCTGGTGCCTGCCGTAACAGTTCAGCAGTCTTCTTATATTCATGTTGGTCAATTGAAGTTTGCGCGCTAAATTGTACGTGCAAGATAGCTCACGGCACTTTCAGATTGGTAATTTAATCGCCCCTTGTCCATTGTAAAATGACCATATTGGTAAACACTTCTAAATTATTTTTACAATAACCTTTTAGAAATACACTGTAACTTTTAAAAATAGCGGTTAAGAGATAAGAAACAATAATAAAACTTATTAACAGACCACCCCCCCCCCCCCCCCAAAAAAATACCCCCCCTCAAAAAAAAACCCAATAAAAATGAGACAAAAATATAAAATCAGAATAATAAACAGAAACAAATTGTTAAAATCAATATTTGCTTAAAAAAAAATTCACAAATTATAAACAGACACAAAAATCTTTAAAAAATATGAAAATAGAAATCAATATGTTGAATTGAGGTTGTAGAAAAAAATGTTAAAATTAAAATCAAAACCAGAAATATAAATATTGAAATGGAAAAGTTAAGAACAAAATGTTGAGATTTGAATGTGACACTGATATACCTCCATATTTTGTGGTCACGGAGATTTTTCAAATACGAAATTTCCGGAAAATGCACGTATGTTATCACGTTATCTTCTTACATCAAGCATCCATTTCCTTTGTATCATGACGTGAAAGGGTGCCTGCTTTTACAGCGATAAAATTTACGAATGTTACATCTTCCGATTAAAAGGAAGTTAGAGCACGAAATACGATATAAAACGAATAACTAAACATATTATTCATCATGTCATTTTATTCTGCAGTAAATATTTGTAACATGAAAATGTTAAATGGTTGAATCATGAGAGATCATTAATTAACTTCCTGTTGAAAGTGTGCTCGTGAACGATGTCTGACTTTTTAGCGCTCTGCGTTGTATTTTTGTGTGCTGTTGGAAAGCTGTACGCAGGTAAGTAAGCATTAAACACTAATACGTCGCATGTTTCAATATTCTTATTTATTTCTCTCAATGTGTTTTCTTTACATTCTTTACCTCTCAAAGTTAACAGTGTCATGCACTGGTATGCTATACATCAAATATGTTTAAGTTGAACATTTACGTCTCCATTGAGACACAGACAGCAATCCTTGCGCTACAGAATCAATGTTTGCTACGGAGAATAATAAAGGTGGACGGAATGATGATATTGTGATTTGTAGTAGGCCGCATTATCGTATGCAGTGTCTTGTGTTGACTAGAATTAGAGGCAAAGCTATATATTTCCTATAACGGTAGTGTAAAATGTCAAATATAAGCACCTGATCCCACCTCTGGTATATCGGGTCCGTGTTTGCCCAGCTCTCTAAATTGTATTGCTTATAGGAGTTATGTGATTGATCACTGTTCATTATCCTCACCTCCAAGTGCAACCATTCAATAGAATGAATTTTGCCAAGATGAATAATACTCGCCCGTGCGAGCATCCTATTACAATAATACTAGCCCGTGCGAGTACAATAATACTAGCCCGTGCGAGCGTCCTATTACAATAATACTAGCCCGTGCGAGCGTCCTATTACCCGGTGTTGATAGTAAAACCGATTCCAAATCTGGCATTTGAGAAAAAAGGAACTGGAGAGAGTTGTGACCGTTGAGTTTTCCTGTTAGATCGTTGTTAGACACAGTGCGAAATGTTACATAAGGAAATAACCATGATGTATGCTATATACATATACCATGTCAAGGTACATGTGGGATAATCAGTGTTTGTAGGGTATTGATGTTCGTGGATTTCGTGGGTCACTCTTGCCCACGAATTTACGTGTCCTCGATCATTGTTTTCAAACCAAGTAGATTTATCTCTTCTAGTGACATCGTATCTCTTATCCACGGAATTACGTCCCCGTGAACCAGAAAAAAATACTTACCCACGAATATAGGTCGCCACGTATTAAAATGATTCCACAATACCCCGCATGCAACAGAAACACTTACAAGGAGTACTGAAATCAAATTCAATATAGTACATTGACTGCAATTCATTTGGACTTCATTTCTTTGCTATGTCAAAAGAATGCTTCGTGCACCTTATAGTTTTACACCGCCTACACATATATGTATATACATGTATAATTATTATAATGGCACGAGCAATATGTAAGTGTCATTATTCAATTGACAATTTCATCTTGCTTGTGTCGTTGGTCATTTTTAATGATTTATACATCCTTATTTATTTCACCTCGTATTTGGATCCGATACTTTGGGAATTGTACAAACATTTTAATATGGTATAAAAATTGCGGGATAATCACATGATTGCGGACAGCAGTATGCTTGAGCTATTCAATCCAATATTCACAATTAGAGTTAGCTGTTAGTACATTGTAATAACAATCATATTGTGTCAAATTTCAAACGCTCCACCTAAAGATAGTCACGCTGCAACTCGAAGGTAGAGGAAAGCGTAGCATGTTTGGATAGCTCTACTTTCTTTAATAGCTGCAAGAACAGGAAAAAATGTCAACTTGTTCTAGAAACACTACACGTAGATACGTCATCTATATGGTCTACGATGAATTCGACATAAGAGAAATGTACACACACGTGTATCTAAATTCGAAGGAGTGTGCAGTTTGCTTCCATCAAAATTAAGACTGTTTGCTATACGGAAGTCAATTGCGAACACAGCTTCCAGAAAGTCATGTTGTGATAGGATGTCCGTCACGTTCAATGTACATTGTAGTTCCTATCAGTGACCTCGAAAAAAAATCTACTTGACTGATGTAAAATCACGTCAGCAAATCAGAATTCTATAAGGTTTGTAAAGTATTCCTCAATTGTCATAGGCAAATTGTAATGTAATTTGATACAATGCATTTGGAATCTCGGCGAAATATGGGACAGTACTAGAAGAGCGCGCCAGGAGTCTGATATTATGTCAATGTTGAATATAGCATTGTTGCATATTTTATATGGTAACAAACCCCTGTGATCCCAGGCAATACTTTAAGCATGGATAGTTTATGTGACTTTCCCGAGCGTACTTGTACGTATGTTATCAGATTCTAATATAACAGATCATCTTCTTCATCAAACATTTCCTTCGCTTCATGACATGAAAGAACAACTGTTTTATCCACAGGGATAACAATTAAGAATATTACTTATTTTACACATATGGTGTATATTGCAAGTGAGATAAAGCATTAGCTTTATGACACACCTGTTTGATAAAGCACTTCCGGTCCGAATTACTTTTGACACTGTCCCCCCTTGAATGACATCTTTTCTGTGTTTATACATATCGATGCATGAAATAAAGCGTATAACTTGTTATTCTGTATTTATTTAGAATTTCTTTTATAGCAAAATTAAAGTGATAGTGCCCCCACTGACATCTGATACAAGTTACCGGTCATAAAAATGTCAACTCGATCAATAACTATTCAAAAATATTACGATAAGAAAACAAAGAGATGTCGACACTATTATCATCAACAAGGAATCAACCGCCTACTGGAAACCACGTGGATAAAATCCAAATACACAAATACTTCTACTTTTCATTGTAAACTGTTGAACATTCCAATAATGCTACATTAAAATATTAGGCCGATTTTCAATGATCGTTGTTACACATGTTTATTTCAAAAAGACGGCGACATCAAACTTTTACCTGTTTTACTTTTGCTTTTTTACTTTTACCTTTACTTTTACGTCAAAAAATAAATACTCGGTCAATAGTTGTTATTTTGTTGGAATAGCAAGATCATTATTAATCATAAAGTATATCCCTTCTAAAAACAATTTTCATGGTTTCTTTTATAAAACTGCCCTTTGTAATATACATGAATCGATTATAAGCGCACTGGTTTTTTTTTTCCCGCGTAAGGAAGATTAATAAGTACGACGCATGAGCCACAGATTCAAAACAAATTCAATCAGCTGTTTCTACCATACTGGGGATCATCTTAAAGTTAAGCGAAAAGAAGACGCATGGGATAAATAGAACATCTATAGTTGCGTATTTTGATATTTTGGTTTATCCAACAAGCTGATATGGTGTATTTATTCGCTCGGCAAGCCTCGCGAATAAATACACCATATCAACTCGTTGGATAAACCAAATATCGAAACAAGCAATGCAGATATCCTCTATATCTTCCGAGAACAGGAAGTAAAAGCCCTCGCTTCCTGACGTGAAAGAGCGTCTGTTTTATCCACAGGGATAACAATTAAGAATATTACATCTTCCGAGAAAAGGAAGTAAGATTGATTGATTGATGTTTTTTTCCGCCACACTCAACAATTTTTCAGTTATCTGGTGGCGCCGAGTTTTTGTTGGTGGAGGAGAGAACCCAGATATAATGTATCTGGGAAGAGACCACCGACCTTCCGAAAGTAAACTGGGAAACTTTCTCACTTGCCGGCGCGAGAGGGATTCGAACCCGCGCTGACAGAGGTGAGAAGCCGTGTGATTTTGAGCGTGATGCTCTACCCACTCGGCCACGGAGATCCCAAAAGGAAGTAAGAGCCCCAAATACAAATAGGCAGACTCTTTATCACGTACTGCAGATTTCTTATAAAACGCGAGTACTTAGCAGGGTGAAATTACCCGTAAACGTCAAATCGCATGTCGTCTATTAATAAAGTATTCTGACATGCATTTTAGCAATAGAAAATTAAAAGTGATTAAATCTGTTTGACAGTGAATGATTTACATATAAAGATGAGTAGGAGTTGGCGAAAATCCGGACTTTTGTCATGTCCAGAGTTAATTTATGTCACCCTGTTATCTATACACTGAAGCTTTTCACGGTTTGGCAAATTAATTTACAAGCGCTTATCAATAGTTTCAATTTATATTGTGATCGAATAGGAAATTTTCGAGTTTTTCCGTTCCAAGCGCATTTTTTGTTTTAGAATCTACCTAATTTACGTGATTAGGCGATTTCTTAGGCATGTTTATTACCGGTTTAGCTACAAGTAACATCGTTCATTTATAATATGTATACAGTGTGACCGTTGGACCGAGCGACGCATATACGTAACTCCGATCCGTGTCCCGAGTGGTAATCATAATTCCGTTAAGTACGGTAGATTATGATTCATTTAAAAATATATATTTTGAATGAAATTTCCTTGCCCTAAACACCCAGTAACATCTCAATATTAAAGGAGTTTATATGGGGACAACAGTTTTACATGATCCGCCTATTCATTGAACGCGGGAAATAAAACGCAAGGCGACGTAAACTGTGCATTGTGACGTCAAATTTAGCCTCGATTTTGTTCTCTTTTTCAAAGCAAACAACAATAATACATTCCGTATGCAATGAAAAAGGCCGTTAAAACTAAACAAAATTAACCAATAAATTCAAAATGGTAAAAAAGTAACCGTAATTTTATCGTGTATTCTTATTCAAAGAAATTCATGAGCTCGTTCATTTATTTCGTCGTATTGCAGTTTTATATGTATTTATTTGCTAAAACCTGTTACAATGATAATAATATTATTCACTTTGAACAAATTGAGTGTTTAAATTACGAATTGCACGTTAGAGTCTTCTATTATTGGCATTAAAAATAAAACACGAATAACTGTTGAAGCAGGTAATGAAAAAATAAATGGCGGCGCCCATATGGATCACGAAAATTTCAGTGAAAGTATATAGAGATTATCTCTTTTTCTTTTGCTGATTTTGACTTATTCCTTTTACATACGTGTTACCTTTAGAGCCTTGCTTCGCTCGGTATTACTTATTGGTTTTAATACCAAAATTAGAAACCAGCGTTATTGGTGTGTGGCGGAGGGATGTGATATGGCGGAAGCGGAGAATGGGGCATATGTCATCGTTTTCAGGGAAGGGGGTGGTAGTCGGAGAAGATGTCTTCACTATATATCATAAATTCATGAAAAAAAAAACAAAAAAAACAAACAAAAAAAAAAAAAAAAAAAAAAAAAAAAAAGAATCAAAACAAACAAAACCTAAAATGCTCATTTGACTGATATTCAAAATATTTCCAATTCATTATCGGATTTGTAATGCCAAAGTTACGGTACATTCCAATTATGCCCAATATTTGTAAAAATAAATCATGACATCATAACTTTCAAAAGCTTTTTACTACATTTTTAATTGATGATTGCCGACAATTAAATCATTTTCTTTACCATTCGGCGATTGACTTTCAAGAACTTGAGATAAAAAAAAATTGTATGTATCTACAGCAACAAACACCACATTGAATTCCAAATGTATACAATCGCTAGCATACATAGACTTTGTAGATTACAGCCGTTAGCTTACATAGACTGTGTAAACTACAATCGCTAGCTTAGATAGACTGTGTAGATTACAATCGCTAGCTTACATAGACTGTGTAGATTACAATCACTAGCTTACATAGACTTTGTAGATTACAATCGCCACCTTACATAGAGTTTGTAGATTACAATCACTAACTTACATAAACTGTGTAGATTACAATCGCTAACTTACAGAGACTTTGTAGATAACAATCGCTAACTTAGATAGAGTTTGTAAATTACAATAGCTATCTTACATAGACTGTGTAGATTACAATCGCTAACTTACATAGACTGTGTAGATTACAATCGCTAGCTTACATAGACTGTGTATGTTACAATCGCTAGCTTACATAGACTGTGTAGATTACAATCGCTAGCTTACATAGACTTTGTAGATTACAATCGCTACCTTACATAGAGTTTGTACATTACAATCGCTAGCTAACAGAGACTGTGTAGATTACAATCGCTAGCTTACATAGACTTTGTAGATTACAATCGCTAGCTTACATAGACTGTGTAGATTACAATCGCTACCTTAAATAGACTTTGTAGATTACAATCGCTATCTTACATAGACTGTGTAGATTTCAATCGCTAGCTTAGATAGACTTTGTAGATTACAATCGCTAGCTTACATAGACTGTGTAGATTACAATCGTTAGCTTACATAGACTGTGTAGATTACCATTGCTAGCTTACAGAGACTTTGTAGATTACAATGGCTAGCTGACATAGACTGTGTAGATTACAATCGCTATCTTACATAGACTGTGTAGATTACAATCGCTAGCTTACATAGACTGTGTTGATTACAATCGCTAGCTTACAAAGACTGTGTAGATTACAATCGCTATCTTGCATAAACTGTGTAGATTACAATCGCTAGCTTACATAGACTTTGTAGATTACAATCGCTAGCTTACATAGACTGTGTAGATTACAATCGCTAGCTTACACAGACTATGTAGATTACAATCGCTAGCTTACATAGGCTTTGTAGATTACAATCGCTAGTTTAAATAGACTTTGTAGATTACAATCGCTATCTTACAAAGACTTTGTAGATTACAATCGCTAGCTTACATAGACTGTGTAGATTACAATCGCTAGCTTACATAGACTATGTAGATTGCAATCACTAGCTTACAGAGACTTTGTAGATTACAATTGCTAACTTACATTGAGTTTGTAGATTACAATCGCTAGCTTACATAGACTGTGTAAATTACAATCGCTAGCTTAGATAGGCTTTGTAGATTACAATCGCTAGCTTACATAGACTGTGTAGATTACAATCGCTAGCTTATATAGACTGTGTAGATTACAATAGCTAGCTTATTTAGACTGTGTAAATTACAATCGCTAGCTTACATAGACTTTGTAGATTACAATCGCTAGCTTACATAGACTTTGTTGATTACAATCGCTAGCTTACATAGACTTTGTAGATTACAATCACTAGGTTACATATACTTTGTAGATTACAATCACTAGCTTACATAGGCTTTGTAGATTAGAATCACTAGCTTACATAGACTTTGTAGATTACAATCACTAGCTTACATAGACTTTGTAGATTACAATCACTAGCTTACATAGGCTTTGTAGATTACAATCACTAGCTTACATAGACTTTGTAGATACAATCGCTAGCTTACATAGAGTTTGTAGATTACAATCGCTAGCTTAAATAAACTGTGTAGATTACAATCGCTAGCTTATATAGATTGTGTAGATTACAATAGCTAGCTGATATAGACTGTGTAAATTACAATCGCTAGCTTACATAGACTTTGTAGATTACAATCGCTATCTTACATAGACTTTGTAGGTTACTTTTACACTAAAAGGAACAAAAAACACTTATTTATAACAAAACTTTCCTCATCTCGATGCTTGCAAAAATTCAACGTCCATTGTATTAGGCTATACATCTGTGTATTTACGTTAACGACAATAAACTGGAAATGACTATGCCTAAAAATATGACGTGATAGTGACTAAATGCATAATAAACAAGGACATGAAGAACTTGAAAATCCCCTATTATCGTACATAGTATTTTGGGTGAACCAACCATTTGGTACGTTGCTGATTCCTTTAATATTAGCAGAAAATATCTCTTAGGATAACAATTCAGTAAAGTGCAACTTGCCAAATTATTCTAGTCAGTATGAGCTTCTATTAGCAGACCAATCTTTTGACTGATAACACGATTATCGGTGTTACGGTTCCAAAACCAATATGTCGCCCGAGGAGGGTGACTCTAAAACTAATATATCGCCAGTGAAGGGTGATTTTAAAACTAATATATCGCCCGAGGAGGGTGACTCTAAAACCAATATATCGCCTGAGGAGGGTGACACTAAAACCAATATATCGCCTGAGGAGGGTGACACTAAAACCAAAATGATGACTGAGGTGAGTGTTGCGACAAATAGGTCTCTTCGTTGACACATTGCGAAATATTAGGCATTGAAATAAAACATCACTGCACACATGTAACAGTGAACTCGAAAAAAAAACCCACCACAAAGTCCTCCACATCTGCTACGTACTTCGATATCTTATTGAGAATAAATATTAACGGCAAACTACATGTAACAACTCAACTTTTTAAAAACGGGATGATTTCAGCTTGTCCATCGGCAACTCCCCATATTTATGTAGCAATACTCTATTATCACCTGTATATAGTGTTTATATCTTCCAGTTGATTCGATATGCAAAAGATTGTTCTACATATGATCAGTTCTTAAATCGGAATATGCTACAGACAAACAATCTGATATTACAGGGGTTTCAACAGTTTCATTTAAAGTCAGGAGTTTACAAATTACAGGGTCGTTATAACGATCTAGTTTGCTATTACAACCTGTCCTTTGGTCCAGTGCTGTCTGACGTGTTTCATGCCAATTGTTAGACCGCTCTTGGCACACTGATTTAACTCCGTTTACCTGATCAAGATTTTGGTCTCACGGCGAGTGTGACCGGTCAACATTGAGTGTTAAACTCCTCCTAGGGATCTGATCCAACCTCTAGTGTATCCATGGATCCATATTTGCCCGACTCTTAATTTTGTATTCTTTTTGGGGGGTTATGAGAATGATCACTGATCATTATCTTCACCTTTCATTCAGATGTTTGAGTGATTTCCGACAATGTTTTTTTTTTGGTTTTTTTTTTTAAGCAGATACAGCAAACATAATGTCCGACACAGAGCCGTTACTCCAATTTAAAAATCCAATTTTCCATTACAACTGATGAATCCCTCGACAGAGATAAATATGATTTATAAAATAGAAATAATAGAGACACGATTCCTATTTCTTGACATTCGGTTTTGATCCACCCACATTGCCGAATATTACCTACAGGGCAGTGATACCTGTATAAACCGTATTACCGTGGTACAATTAAACCAATGAAAAAGCAACATTTTAGTCCGGGGGAAGATAATTTTTGTCGATGGTGAATGATAAGGAGAGAAGAATTCTTGTACACAATTAGAATCTGTTCATGAAAGAAAAGTATAATTTCTTATTAACATGAATATTCATACTGATAATATCAAGGGGAAATGTAACATTTTTGAATGCATGTATATCTGCCTTCTTTTGTAGTTGTAAGCATTGTTTCACCTTGTGATGGGGAGACAGTCAGTGGAAACGTCATCAATGTACAGTACAAGCCATGCGATGCAGACTGGAATGGTGTATGTATAGTAGAGCCAGCATTCACTGGAGTTTTGAGGTTTACTTCTACTACAAACAAGTCCAGCTGCCATATGAAAGTGAACATTTCTGATCCGAATACAACGTCCACAATGCCGTGTGGCAGAGGAACGTCCTTTGTGTTCAATGTAACGCCTACCACTACACTTTACATGTTATCGAAAACAGTTAACTCTACTGCTGTAAAGCTTTATCGGGAAATTATAATTTTTCAAGGTTTGTAAAGTAATATTTGTTGGTATAGGCACATTAAATGTGCGATTCATTGCCATTTACTCAGAACTTTCGCATTTTGGTATTACGATGATAAAATGTACATAGCAGACGTCTCAAACCTTGGTCTGATTTAGAAACAAATATAAGATAAATGAATCTATATTTCCCTGCATACCGTATTAAATGTTGTTCATATATTTCTCCTTTGAAATTCTCATTGAAATAAAATTAACTCAAGATAGAGATGTTCCTGAGGACACCTCTATAAAGCATATATCAAGTGCCCAAATTTATCCATTTGTTCAAAATCATTATGCATCACGGGCCTACATGTATTCATGTTAAGCTATTTGCATTTATTTCTTGATACTTAATCAACAGTTTTTGACATTGTCCCTTAACATCTCTACTTGGGTGATTTTTTTTAATATGACTTAAAAAGCTTCAAACCAACAAATCAAATATGAATAGATTACTTACCTACCTAGTTATAGCTTCACCCAGAAGCAGATAGGACAAGAACAAGGTATTTCCACACACCTCTGTCTTGAACCTTTTTATCTCTCACACACACACCACACACGCACGCACGCACCGCACGCACCACCCGTACACACAAAGTTACACACCATCCCTAGATTAGTCTCCTATATCTCTCGACGGTTCCCTTCCATATTGTTTTGGATGACTTGTCGTCCTTTTATCCTACTGGGTACATCTAAGTGAGTTGTTTCCTAAGACGTGGTCACTACATATTTATCAATATTTTCAAAGCATTGTCCATTTACATGTATATCTGTCGATTTTACCATTTTGTGTCTTTTACTGGGTACTTAATTGGCCAAAATATTCAAAGTGAAAATGTATCTAGTAGTATTTCATTGTTGCCTGCGTTAGGTGTTCTTGTTTCTCATTTGATTTGATGCCCTAGAGCTTGTTCTGCGTCTGATCAGTTTTTAAATCGATGTAGGATGCTTATAAAAAGATGATATTACAAGAGCGTCTATAGTCTCGTTTAAAGTCAGCATTTCTGTAAATTCTATTGCAGTTATAACGATCTAGTTTGCCAATAAAACGTGTCATTATACATTGAATTTGACTGCGGATTATTTCGTTTACCTTACCAAGATATAGGGCTCATGGTGGGTGTGACCGGTCGACAGAGGATGTTTACTCCCATCCCTGGTGTGTCTGGGGATCCATGTATGCCCAAATCTTAAGTTTGCTTTCTTTACAGGAGTTATGAGATTGATGACTGTTCGTTATCGTCACCTTTTCATTATGACAAACACATTTAGAATAAATGACCATTGATGCCAAGTGGTTTTCATTTTCCACATACATAAATCACGAATAGCTCACTAAATAAAAAGAATGTATCAATCATACATGTATACGTGTAGTTTTAGCAAATTGGAATAGTTAAAAAAAATAGAAATAATAGCAGTTAAAAGCAAAAAGTAATAAATAAATCGCCAAAATTTCAAATTACGCTACTTATATAGATGTACTAAAGTCCCTCATGCCAAAATTACCGGTCCATATACGACATTAGAAGGAACGTGCTCTTAGAGTGTTTTGCTGTCTTTGTACCTTTTTACTTTTCGAAATACACTGACTTGTGGAAACCTATAGCTATGAAAGGCGAAGATAACGAACAATGATCAATCTCATAACTCCTATAAGCAATACAAAATATATAGTTTGGTAAACACGGATCCCTGGACACGCCAGCGGTGAGATATATAAAAATGCATTATATTCAACGTGTATGAAATTTAGGGAATAACATATTTTAATTAACATTCGGGTCTAATCCCCCTATTTGGAGTAAACATGATTTCGCACTTCTTCTGTGTATGGTTATGGATAGAGAAATTCAGATTTTAGTGCAATTTGACATCAGTTTTCTTGCTTTACCGCTAAAGTCGCTAGAATTTAAATCCCACTAAAATTCAGAGTAGTGTCATACATGTTTTACGCTGTGTATTTCATTGAAAATATCCTTTGTTTGAAAAATTCTAAACTAATTTGTGCTCCAATTTATATGAAATTTAAAGCATTTCTTACAAAACATTTCAACATAAAATTTGACAACTTTGACTAACAATTGGAGAAATACAAGTAATGAAACTATAACATCACAATTTCCTTACATAATACTTTATAAGACTGAAATAAAAAGCTTGCGTGTGAAGTTCTTACGGTCATATAATACGTATAGTTGCTGTCTCACTAAGACCAGGAACTGCAGATATTTGTCTTGCTAATGGTGTAAAAGTTACGATAGATTGAGGTTAGATAATATTTTGAAATAAGACTGTTTTCAATGAATTTTATAGTGAAAATGATAAAAGTCTATTCATGTATGGCACTGCGCTGCAAGGACACATACATTATTTGCAAACATAACTCAACTTATCAGAATATCCATTTTAATATGTACTTTTAAGATTAAAATGAAGTATTGACGTTTATCTATAAACTGACTTACATTTTACTTTGAAAAAATCGAACAACCTAACAATTTTCTCTCATACATGTATTATCAAACTTGTTATAGAATTTCAATGTGCATCGCGCATACCTTACATTCTGAATATTTTCTCCTTCAGTGAACAAATCCAATGATATAATTTCCGTTACGTGTGGAAATAAAACATCATTGTCAATAACCACAACGGAGGGAAGTACATGGACTTCTGGCAAAGATCAATATTCTCTGAGTACAGCATCTGGTTTCTCCTTTAGTACGGAACACACCTTTGCGAGTACAACAGATGACGTCTCCTCAATACCTATTCCAGTGGATAGCCAACCTTCAAACAAAGATTCGGATCTCACCTGTGTGTGAATAGACACGACGCTTTGTATAGTTACATATTTAAGAATTTTGTATATATACAACTTGGAAAGGTTTTTACCATTGATTTGACGAATCATTTCCTTTAATGCACCATTCATATAGTATTAGTATTTATGGTACTACTAATGTTGTCATATATTTGTGGTGATTCTCGTTTGATGTTCAGGAATTGTATCTGGTTATTTTCAACAGTCTTGTTATCACATATGCGATAATACGAGGTCCTCTCAACTTGTTATCGCATGGGCAGTACTAAAATCAGAAATACACATTAGAAAAGCATATATTCCAAATCTTAATAAGTACATTTCTTATATAACTTCAAACAAATCAGAAAATTAACTTACAAAGAAAATATGTAATTTGTGAGGGATAATCCGTTTTCGTGAAGTTACTTTTGTAGTTTCACAGGTAAAGCATGCGCTGATCGATGTCTGGGGAGTTGAAACAGACGGTTGTAACAGGTATTTAGACATACGCATACCTGCGACAGTTTTTTCACAGTCATAATTGTTAAATAGTACCCTCTCTCTCTCTCTCTCTCTCTCTCTCTCTCTCTCTCTCATTTTATAAAGAGTTTTCGTGAAGTTACTTTCGCTGTTTTGCGGGTAAAGCGTATCTATATGCAACATGCATCATCAGACGATGGTATATGATAATCTACCCCTACTTATTAAATGCATGGTTTAATAAAGGTAAAATGAGAAGCTTTCGCAATATGTGACACGCCATCTTCTAGCATCCTTGTAAAATTCACATTATCAAAGAGATGGGCGGCCCTTCTCCCACTTGGACCGCCCATCTCTTTGATAATATGAATATTACTCGGATACTAGACAATAACCATTACATACTACATGCAATACCTTAGTGGTTGTTTGTTTTTTGGGGTTTTCTTTTGTAAGGCATGTTGGATACACTGTAAAAAAAATGTGCTTAGATTTTAAACACACAAAAGACGTGTTTAGCACTAAACGTCTTTAGATATGTGTTTAATTCGTAAACGCATATAACATGACATGTATAATATCTAAACACGTTTAAGCTACGTTTACGTTGCGCGCCGTTTTCTCGCCGTAAAGATAAGAGACAAAGGAAATGATCAGATCAGACTGCTCATGGTGGACCAGTGTTGACGATCTAGGCAAGTGTTTTTATGTATACCTCTCACAGTTTTAAATGCTGTATTGATAATGAAATTCTACAGGAGATATATGTTTCCTCCAAATACTTGATGATTCTGTTTTGAATGTTTGACAATCTCCTTATGTTAAAAAACTTGAGCTTAGGCTCTTCTCCTGCCGCCAATTGGTGGACACAACAAAAACATATATTTTGAATTGAATTATTTACAAAGAATGACGAATTTGCAATTTGGATGCTTATAAAAATCCTTGTATATAACATTAATATTCAGTATGTTAATATACAGTGGAGCCTCGTTAATCCGGACACTTTGGTTCCCAGCAAAATCGTCCGGATAAATGAAGCGTCCGGATGATTGAATCGCATATTTTCTATCTTTACATAAGTAACCAATATATGCCTACTTTTTTTGATGCATAGTGAATTAAACACATTCTATCATTGGATTTGACCATTTGCATTAGTAAATAAATTATGATGATGTTAACTTTTACATGTATTTCAAAGCACTAAAATTGAATACGTGTTCAGTGTATTTGCCTGTGCTTACATTGTACATATATATATGACCCCTACAAATAAATATACAAAACTATGTACTGTATGCACTAAAACAAATAATGAAGCACTTTATGTAACTATAAGTAAATGAATCATTAGTAAAGTAACTAACATAATCATTTACACTTCAAACATTTCATCACACTTTTACTTCTTAAAGAGGCCGGTAATTTCCATATGTCACGATTCACGGGTTCGGCGGTCTGTTAAAACAATCTTCATCGTCCAAAGTTGATATAAGAATTTCGTGATTATCATGTCAGTTGACAACATTCTTTAACCAAAATTCCATCTGTCAGAGTTTATATTTCTTATTCTATAATTATCCAAGACAATATCGGGAGAGCAAAAATCATTTAAGCTCGTAATATCAAGACCTACTTCTGCTTTGATCTTGCCACGCACACCTATTATTTTCATGATGCGATAATAACGGAATAAAACTCGGGTGAAACTTAACATTACGGGTACATTCAGAATTTAATTGTCATTTTCCTTAAAATGGTAATTTTCTCACTTCTACCCAGAGTTTAAAAATTCGAAAGCAATAAAGCTCTACAACATCGTAACAAGAATCAATCGTACACAGGTACATTCTACATGCGTGACATTATAAACGTTAAAAATTTACTACATATACATGTGCATGAACATACATGTATATTTCAAGCCAATCAACAGTATAAAATCCAGAATCTAGAAGTATAATCTACACTCTTTAGATTTGCATAAGCCGATAATCAATTTACGAATCAGTACAATTGATATGTGTAGCACATGTAGCAGTTAACAAAATTATCATTACGGCATGATGTTTAATTTATTAATACTATTAGGCTATTGATCAAGACTATAAAATAATATGTTACAGATTTATATACAAAATCCAACACTACACGCAATAAAGATCTTATGTGCGAAAATTGGAAATACAATGTCTCGATCGGCACGTGCTACATGTATCTAATTGACATATCATTACACACCACCTAATCATAGGGAGGTGTTGACAGGGTACAGGTAATCGCTTCAATTAGACACTTTGGCTTGTTTTCTTTATAATTTACGCCTTGCTAAAATTGACCGACAAAGACCTTCCCTAAACAAAATTACCGTCCGGATTAACGGTACAATTTTCAATGCATTATAACGTTTTGTAGTAAAAAGTGACCGTCCGGATCCGGAACGCGAATTTCCGGATTAGTGATGCAAAATAATGTATAAAAATTCCGTTCCCTAGAAAAATCGTCCGGAAGGTGAAGCGTCCGGATTAACGGCGCCCGGATTACCGAGGCTCCACTGTATTTAGTTTACGCTATACACTCAGGTTCAAAGTCGAGATCGGTATTACATTTTATCATTCGGGATCGAGAATCAAAATATCAAATATATCGTAAACCATTCTCTCACCAGAGGGCGCGCCACGCAAGCTTCACCTTCACCTCTGTTATCGTCTGATAAATAGTTCGGCTAACCACATGATCTCGCACGGACAAAATGACGTCTTTGACTCCAACAGAAAGGCACGTTTCTGTTCTTTGTGCAATGTCAGATTTTCATCATTATAATCTCGCTAGTTTTTTTTTTAATGTAGAGTCCATAGTTACGAAGTGAAAGTGAAATAATACATTTGACAAGACAAAATAGTTCTATAAATATGGAGGTTGCACTAACGTAATACAGCGTTTCAATACCTACCAATGTGTTTTTAACTCATAATGTATGTTTTATTATGAAAATGATGCAGATTTATTTTATTTTCAAAGACGCCCTGTTTTACAAAATTCTTGTAAATTAGATGATAACAGAGGTGTTGTGGAGCGTAGCGTAACGCCCTCTGGTGAGAGATTGATCGTAAACATGGTTTGAATTTGATACAGAATTGAGATTGAGAACAGTGAACAGTTTCAAAGAATACAGAACAGTGAACACTTAATGACTTACTTTTTGCAGAAAAATGTCACAGCCCTGTAATGTAAGAGAATCATATTCTGGACATGATGTCCAAGATTGGTTAAAGAAGATTGGGATAATTTCCATAAGTGAAGAGGCACAGCGGAATTTTGAAGGTACAGTACCATGTCAATAGAATGTATATTTTAAGTACATGTAGAATGATATTGAATGATTGACCTAAAAGTAACGAGCTATAGATATATATTACTAATTCCTATTTTGAGGTGAAAACATGCCACTATAGAAATATTTTTCAATGAGGGTAACAAATGCACCACTTTCTTTTCGCATAGGATGTCAGACATAGCTGTGGTTGGATTTTCGGCGGAGTGGATTTAACTCAAATTCAACTTGAAGGGAAAACAGAACCGCCAGGTCATTGTCATTGTTAAGGTGATATATATATATATATATATATATATATATATATATATATATATATATATAATTACGTACACTAAGTTGAAGAATAATGTAAACATATTTATCTTAAAATTTGTGTTGCAATAAAGAACCAGAGGCCCAAGGGCCACATTATTGCTTACATATTGATATGAGTAATCATGCCCTGATGTTGAATTTTTTTTTTAAATATTCCAATTTAAAATTTTGAGTTTATGACATTTCAAAGATTGATATAGCAATATCATATATTCTAAGCTATATTTCAATTAATTTGCAGCTGAGTGAATTCAAGGGAGTAACTTCAAAGAATGACAAACCACCAAGAATAGCTTTTCACTGGGGACAAAGGAATATGCAATGCATATATCTACTTCTTGCAGGAGACATAAAAATGGAAGCTCCCAACAGATTTTATTAAGAGGCATTGTCATTGCTCATTTTTGTTACTGTGTTTGAGACTTGGCCTGCCCAAAACAATTTCAACTTCTTGGATTCCTCCAACTATAATATTGAAGACAAAAAAATAAGTTTGTCATGAGACAAAATTATTTTGAAATTTGTGAACATCTTTGAGGATTTGAAATAATTTTACTGCAAGCATATTAGCATATCTATTTAGATTCCAACATATTTTGTATTGTTTTCCTGGTATTAAGTTAAGGACATGCATGACGTTTCCCTTAGAATATTTTTTTTTTTATCTCAGTGATGTTTGTTTATACAAGTTTCATTAAATCTGGTTTTTGCACAGTTTCAAGGAAATCTTTAAATGTATAAATATGTGCATTTAAGGAAATTGGATTGATAGAATAATATACTAGTATACGTTTCATAATTTTATATTTTATCAGATGCCATTATTTTAATTCAGCAGAGAATATACAAGTATTTTGAATGGCTTGAACCTTTTTATAGTATATTTCACACTTTCAGTGCATAGAGATGTAAATAAGTACAAACATACCTCACACAATACCTTTTGCGAAGTCGAGCACATGTGTTGGGATGTGAAGCTGGACACATGAAACTTATGGTATTACACATACATTACTATCCAATGCTCTTTTTTTGCATTAAGTCCAGCACATATGTTTATGATTTTTTACATACATGAACACATTACATTTAGATGTACTTTTACTTCTGTGAGACGTTGAGCACATTTGTTCATAATTTTTGACATATGGAACACACCCCCTTTGGATGTAGAGTATATTATGTTTGAAGTCATGGCTTTTCATATAAATGCACACCGGTTTGCTCTTTGTATTACCTTAATTTCTGTTGTCAGTTGTCAGAGCACACATGTTCATGCTTTTTCACATACATTGACACACTAATATTATTTTTATATACATGTACCTTAATTTCTATGTGATATATAAGTTGAACACGCGTGTTCATATATCAGCATTCAATGGCTTTTATAGTAAATATCACTGATATGCTTTAAAATGTTTGATATATGGTTATATGTATTGATCAATAAAATGTATAAGCTTCTGTTTGCACCAAAATTTACAAGAGTATTTTTTTCTGGAGGTAAAAAGGAGGTAGTAGTGAAGTGTTTAGCTGTTAAACGCTTATATGTTTAGAATCTAAACACTTCCATTTATGTGTTTAGACATATTTAATTTCTAAGCACACAAGTGTTTAATTTCTAAACACTTTCTCATACGTGTTTAGAAATTTAACATGTTTAGGATCTAAACATGTCTCAAAAAGTGTGACAGCAAAGTGTTTAGAAAAGTGTTTGAACTCTAAACACATTTTTTACAGTGTACCACTTGAAATTGTTAAAACGATTTGTGTGATCTATATCTATCATTCAGGATATAAAAATAAACGATTCATATGGTGTACACAGAAACCAATTAGATAATGACTCTTTAAACGTCATATTTGTGAGTTTGATTTTTTGAATTTGCTTTCTTTTGTAGACATCATCTCTGGAGTCCTAGGATTCGTTGTTGTCTTGATCATAGTCATCTGCATTTTAGTTTATTGTCACACAAAGTAGACATTTCGTTCTCTCCGATATTAACGCTTTTTTTATTTTTATTTCTTTTATTTTACTTCATCCATATCGTTGTAAATTCACATACAATATTGCTTTTACTAATATCAATGTTTTATTTATTTATTTTTTTGAAGAAGGAAACATTTAAAAAACAGACGGAAAAGTAGATAAATATTCTGCCGCATATAACCCTAACAATACAGGATATCTTGATGAACTTCCGGATAATCCTTTATATCATTCAAACCTGCCATTTGATGAGGTTGAATATTCCACAGTAGATGACCAACGGCCAGATCCTTGATCCACAAGACAGACGGAAGAGGTGGAAAAAGTGACAAAGGACGACACCAACGATGTTTATGCTAAACCAAACAAACGTTTACATGGAAGCATAGTTAACAACCAATCTAATACCGTCACTGTTTCCGCCGAGAGTCAGAGTTTGTCTGACGATCTCAATGACAAATTGTTTATGCACAAATTAACAAGGAAGCCAAAGCATAGAGGAGGGTGTAGTTTTAACGCTGTACTCGAAATATTGTGTTTCATTTGTGTCATTGATATGTGTGAAATATGACTACTTTATGTAGAGAATACAAGTACGTTACTGGACAGAAGGTACATTAGTAACGATTCATCATACTGAAAAGATGATGATGAGATGACAACGATGATCACTATAATGCTAATGTTGACAACAATGATAATGATTGTGATGATGATGATCATGAAATACCAAACATATCTAAAAATATTTCTGTACTGCTGTTCAAAATCAAATACAGCTTTGATTTAAACTATTTTTATTTAAAAACTCTCCCATTTTGTCCAAATTATTTGTCTTCCATGATTTAATTATATCAAAAAATTATGCTATATATGTGTTTGTGGATGTAAAGAACATTGATTAATTATTGAGTGCTATGGAGAAAAACCTGAAACCAATACTTTAAAAATAAGACAATCAGGAATCCATCGCATTTCTCAAACTTCAAACATGGTTTCATATGAAGTTTTAGATCCGACTACATTCTCCAACCATTTGAAAAGTTTGCTTGTAGAACACATTCATCCTGTTTCAGTGTCGCTATATTTATGCATGAAAAGGGTTTATTGATAAGCGACTGTGGTGAATGTGAAGTACTAAGTGGTATAAACATACACACATTAATGATTCATCATCAATTAACACATTGTAAAAGTGTTGTACAATTTTCTCCCGGTGCATGTTATGTTTATGCATGAAAATGGTTTATAGATGATAGACCACTAACTATCTAGTTTTGCTACATGTAATTGTGATTTTCCCTTTAAATCTGGTTTAATGTATACAAGTTCATAATTAAAAAAATGTTTTACTTCAGGAAAATCATTTTCACACAGGGTCATACTTTTCAACTATGACGCATATTTCCTGTTTTACTATTGTCGGGAAAATTGGTTCCTACATCTATCATATGTGGCGTGTGTTTGCTTTATTTTGTTATGTGTAGCCCTCACTCATTTTACAATTATAAATCAACTCTTCTAGATTTAAAACGTTCTTCAATTTCTTCCATTAGTTAGTTTATACCTAAATAGTAAGAAATGTCAAGGATACGATATGGGTGTGTTTGCGTGAGGCAATCTCTTATCGAAATTCTGTGGAATTAAGTTCATTTTCTGGTGTGAAAGTTTGTGTTTTGGATCCATAATAATTCTTAAAACTTACATGCAGATTAGTATACCAATATGAATCGTAATCTGTTAAATAATGAACTATTTGAATTTAATTTCTTTGGAACTTTGTTCTTTTTACGTCGGGCATGGAAAACGTCGACTTTGGGATTTCACTTCCCCAAATCAAACTGTGAATGAAATTACACCATAGCATTCTTGGTTTTAAACGTTACATATCCTGCCTTGCTCAGAGAAACCTTTACATGCATGCATAATCTTTTCATGGGTAATCTGGATAAAAGTTTCCAACGATTAATAAAGGACTTTGATACATCTAGTACCTTACAATTTTTCTGTCCTTAGATAATCGATTGTGCAGGCGGACATGCATGGGCAGTTTAGTCCAAAATTGGGCGGACATATAGCGAAGGCAGATATATTGTGTAGGCGGACATGTAAGGACTCAACAAACATGTATTTAAAAAACACCTGTCGTATTTGTTAAAATATCTACAGTCAGGGGCGGATCCAGGAAATACGGTTACGGGGGGGGGGGGGGCACTGTATGAGGCAGGGGGTATGTTGGTGCCTCGAGGCCTCCAGGGGTTGAAGCCCTAGAAGCTCCTGGATTTTACAGATTTTATAGGGCTTGAAATATGTCTCTTATTTAGTCATTTGTACTATTTTCTATCATTTTTAATAAGGTGAAATTAATAAAATGACGCAAATTTTAAGGGTTTTGGGGAAAAAATTAAGTTCTCCCGATAAAGGAATTCAAGAAATAAAAAGATTCTGTCATTTATTTCTCCGGGAGTGGAAGAAATTATTGCTTCTTTTATCGCTTAGTACATTTTTCTAAACAAGATACCACGATTTACCTTAAATTTGAAAATTTAAGTGGGGCACCGTCTGCGCCCCTCCCCCACCCCCTTGTATACGCCACTGACAGTTCACGTTTTCATGACTTCATGAAAGTGAAACGATGTGCAACAACTGCGCAGAACGCGAACATTCGAATTGCACCCGGCGTCGTTAATTGAGTGAAAACACAAATGCAAGATTGTTTTTGAAAAATGGTACACGGCACAGGTGTGTAATCAGCTGAGCAGGTCTTCCGAAAATGACGAGGTGGAAGTTCGATCTATCACTCACCCGGAGTAAAGTAAAGTAAAGTAAATTTTATTTAAAGTCGGCACTATATACATTCAACATGTCTATGCAGATGCGGATGGAGGCACATGGAGCGAAATGGCTAACAAAGCTCTGTGATTACATACGAACGAAACCTGAAATCGTTATAGAAGGAGGAATATCATTACACACATTGGGTGTTGGTTAAATTGCGACAGTAACTCAGAAATCGTTTGAATCGTTTCACTGACTAAATTATTTTATTAAAGAGATATACGTACACATCATGACATGCTGGCTTCTTTTATTCAAATTCCTTGATACGTTTGAATAATCGTGATTTATATTTTCATTATAACTTTCAAATAGTTAAATCCTGATTGGTGTAAATTTAATATACAATGTTCTGTTTTACGTTCTGATTCGTGTAAATTTAATATACAATGCACTGTTTTACGTTCTGATTCGTGTAAATTTAATATACAATGCACTGTTTTACGTTCTGATTCGCGTTTTAATATACAATGTACTGTTTTACGTTCTGATTCGTGTAAATTTAATATACAATGTACTGTTTTACGTTCTGACTCGTGGAGAAAACACGACGCGGACAACCTTATATGCGGTATATTTTTGTTTGAAAAGTGTTTATAAATGATATACCATTAATTGGTTTTTTTTGTGTTTTTTTTTCAGAATGGTAATTGTTTCCTTTTGATATAGTAAGCACAATTAAACGAATATATCTGATGAAAGTTATGCCTGTATATACACATTGTACTTCGATTGACGGAACCAGGATTTGTCCTCACAAGAAGGGAAGGGGGGGGGGGGCAATAATAGGCTGAGGTTTTATTGGCTCCAGGGTTTTGAGGCTTTAAGGTTACTTTTATGGACGATTCTAGCTATCTTTATACATAATCAAATTGATGATCTAAATAACAACAAATAATTGATTTGTTTATCTTTATGCCATTGTTTTTATATATATAATGTCAAATATTATGCTTTTACTTTTGTTCTACTATCATTTTATTCTATTTTGGTCACAGAAGGAGGAAATGGGTTCGTGACTCCCTCAAATTTCACCACCGCTTTATATTACAAAGTGTTATTTAGGATTATTGCTTAAATTACTCTTCATCTCCACCAAACTAGATTTCCAGCAAAAAAACAAAAAAAAAAAAGGAAAAGAATTTCCATTGTGATTTCAGCTACAACAATCTTCTCTCTTATCATAAGATTATTACTGAATATGGGCGAAACCATTCAGGGCGGACAGGTAACGGGGACGAAACTACTGGGATTCAATAGCTTTATTATATCTATACGCACACAATGATGTGTTTGCTGAAGATGATAAAGCGTGTGGTTATGATATGAATTATAATCAAGAAAATTTTTCATATTTCCTCTCCTATTTTATCCCTAAATCATAACTCTCACTTTCATCTCTACATTTCATTAAGTATCGTCTCTCTGTGTGACTATTTTTGCCTATCGGAAATTTCTACTGTAAGGATGTTTCGTAAGACTAATGATTTGCTTGTCTACAGACATGACCTTGCTTCGAAAAAGCCCGGCCAGAAACCAAACTGAAGGCTAGATTAATATTTTTCTCAGCAAATCTCAAGACTGACGGAATCTACTTTTAAATATGAGAGCATCAGTTCAATATTTCCATTCAAACATTTCTCATGGTCTTAGCTGAACAAGGTAGCCTAATTAATGAAATGAATGAATTGTACAAATGTAAATCTACTATTGTCACTTAACTTTTACGTAAATTCTAAATCGAATATTATGAATATGGGGTTACTCACATCCTTTCTTACTTATAACATGACTTTGATGGAACATGCAAAATGATCAGAAACTGCATTATTGAGAAAAAGATGTCTAGCACTATCCCAGTACAAATCGTATGAATGGGATTTTTTTGAAAATATGGAACTGCCCCAAGTATGCATATGCTATCAGCTTCCAGTGGAAATCATCTTTCTCCATCAATAATGCATTTCTTTTCCATCATGACATAAAAGAGGATTTGTATTTACAACGACAACAATTAAGAATATTACATCTTCCGAGAAAAAAGAAGTAAGAACGCAAGACACAAACAATTATCAAGCAGACTCTTCATTATGTTATTTCATTCTGCAGTGAATATTTGTTAGATGAAACTATCAGAGGCTAAAACGTGGAAAATTATTTGTTTTCTTGCTATAAAGAAATTTTTTCTAACAATGTCATACTGCTTGATTTTAATCCATTACTTTGTATTTTTGTGTGTTATTGAAAAGTTGTGCGCAAGTATGTTACCACTATGCTTATTTGTTTGCATGTAAAACTGTACTTCGTACTGTACTAAATCTGTATCATTGGTTTATTCTTTATGTAATTCTATTAAAACCATGTCTTCAAGCTAAGAGCATCGTATTTCAAATTTAGATTGAAGAATATCTGGTTTATATTGATAGAAATATATTTACGTATCTGTGTAACGTATTTACATTCAATTCTAGGATCGTACCTGGTCAATTCCAGGGTTTGGGGTATTCAACAATAACTAATTTAAACTAATTGGTATGATTTTAGTGGACTGCCAAAATACAAATATGTCCTAACCTTATCTAGGTTAATTATAATCAAACAGAGAATCGCTATATCAATCAGAAGCAAGCAAAGATAAACTGGTAGTGCTAACTTAACAAAATGTAGAGTCCAGTCGCCCTCGGATTACCCTATATACTGTAGGACGCCTTATTCAGGACGGACAGTATATGTGGTAGCCCTTCAACCACTACACTCACTGTAGGATGCCTTATTCAGGACGGACAATGAGTATAGCGGCCTGGACGACGGTCTGTTCAGCCAATGCGGACGACACCAGAAACAAATTATGGCTAGCCTCCTTACTGGAGGTCAACCTCTTCGTGGCAGACAGACTTCTGATAGCCTTCCAAATTCACTCTCTAACTGTAAGAACAGGCGAGGAATTGTTTACCATGAATACTTTATTAGTACCCATACTCTCGTCCTCTCAACTTGGCTGGGTCTTCTATCTGAATAACACAGACGACTGCGAGTCTCGATATTTATACACAAATGAGATCACGTGATATAAACAGTGACTAATTAAGAACTCCGCATGGTCGTACCTCAAATATCCGGAATCATTACATCTGTACTTTGCTCTGCTATACTGACATATATCTAAAACAATACTGCAGCAGACTTTACAAAGGATTGCAACTTTAAAAACGTATCACCAACTGAATACAATGTGTCAGACAGTTACTGCATCAACGTCAAAACTAGACACAGGTCTTGTTCTTCGACGAGTCCGAATTTGACGTTAGTAATATTAAGGGAGCTTCAGTGTACCGTCGCACACCGTTGCGCACATGCTATGTAGACAAGCGTGTCCTTTGTCGGTGGTGGTAGCATTATGGTACAGTATCGGGTGCGGTTAACACATATTTTTGGTCACTGTTAGTTAGTTTGAATGGAACCGTAATTACCATACGATTTGTAGACAACGTTCTTTAACGTGTGTTTGCACCATTAATGCAGCAGAATAGGCAAACAATGTATTAATATCTCTCAAGGACAATGTGCACTGCATCGACTTTCTCGATTGACCCGCTATGTCCCCGGATTTAAACTCGATAGAACATTTGTGAAAAAAAAAAAAAAAAAAAAAAAAAAAAAAAAAGGGGGGGGGGGGTAGATAGTTGTGTGTACAAGACCTATACCCTAAGCCTAAGAATCAACAAGTACAAGTTAAAACAGTGGCGGAACCTTCCCCAAAGGAAACTTACTAGTTGCCGTCAGTGAATGACACGCGCCGTAATTAGCGCTGATGGTGAACACACCCGGTAATAGGGACAAAGACCACATATCGTCACACCCATTTGAATTCCATTTCAAAATATGCAGTGATTTTTAAAGTCAAAAATGCTTTTGGATCGTAGCTCCACTGCATCAATATTGTCTGTCTCATATGTTTGTTTTCTTTTAGCTTGTAAAATTCTTCTTTTATCTGTAAAATTCCTTCTACATTGTTGATGAACTACATCACCAGGTTTGGAAAATATTGTTCCTTGACGCTCTTGACTGGCATTATTCAAGCCCAGACTTCCCTTTTCCGTCAAAATTTGTCGTTCTGAACAAGGCACAGCTTCACAGCAAATGATGCACAATTCTCCAGTTGATGCCATAGCTGAAAAATATCGTTAGGTATTGATAAAATTTAAAAAAAAAAAACCAAAAAAAAAAAAAACCAAAAACCCCACATTCCTTTAAAATGCTAACATTTTAACATAAACGGCGTTCCATACTTTGAAAAATTGACCAGAACGGCATGGATATAAATACTGTATTGCTTCATCATTGTTACGTATTTGCATTCATAATGCATTAATAAACGTTTTATTTATTTGTTTATCTTAGATATGAGACAACAAAATACATTACAACCTTCTAAGTTGTATTGTAAATGCATTTGGCCTAATGTAAATACGAGAATAAAATCTGCAATTACATTGAATTTTTGAGTGAATATTTGGTGTCATCAAGGCAATTTGTGAAAATTTGATTGATAGTAAGTTTACTTACCTGTTAGAAATGCAATATATAGAGGAACACTCAAAGGAATCGGCATTTTATGTATTATTTCCGTACATTGTTATCATTGCATGTATTGTTTACGTCATACACTCATGACGTCGCAATGGAAAATCAAGTATGGAATATCACTCAGGACATCGGTTTTGAACAAATATTACGCGAAATAATTATCTTGAATTCTCTGAAACGGCTCGATAGAAATCGGTGGATTTTTGATCAGATATTCCTTTTCACTTATACATCATGTCTGTATTAATAAAAATTCTGTTGCAATTAGGTAAAGTTAAATTCTTAATTTGACTGGACTATTCATGCGTTGCTTCTCAGGGAATATTGAAAAAGTATGAAATCAGAAATATTATCAGACTTTATGAAAAATATTAAATGATTGATTGATTGATTAATTATTGTTTACCGTCCCTCTTGAGAATATTTCACTGATATGGAGACGTCACCACTGCCGTTGAAGGGCTGCAAAATTTAGGCCTATGCTCGGCGCTTATGGCCATTGAGCAGGGAGGGATCTTTATCGTGCCACACCTGCTGTTACACGGGACCTCGGTTTTTGCGGTCTCATCCGAAGGACCGCCCCATTTAGTCGCCTCTTATGACAAGCAAGGGGGCACTGAGGACTTATTCTAACCCGGATTCCCACGGGACAAATATTAAATGTTACCCCCACCCCCACCCCGAAATATTAAATGTAAGAGATTATTGAATCAATGAATTAATAATAACATAAAAATTATAAACCATTGATTTAAGTCCGACAGTATATCAAATATGTTGATCTTTTACTTATCCATTCAAACCCAAGTTCATCGTCGGAAACCCACGGTTGATTACGCTTCGTTCCTCTCTCCATCACCCGTTGCGGATTCGAACCCTAAGCGAACATTTTATTCATTACGGCGCGTTTGATTTGTCTACACCGACCACAAAGTGTACACCTTTCCGTAATCAAATGTAAAGGTGTGCACTTTTTAGTGTAAACCTTCTTCATCCTGTACAGGGCATACATTGAGTATGTATTGGTAAATGCACTGAAAAATTCAGTATGGCTGACAGTTGGTGAGACGGAAAATTTGCAGATGTATTTTCTCCGGATTTTGTCAGTTGTAAAATGTATAAGAGAATACTTCCACTGTATTGTATGTAGTCGTTTACATGAGTTTAAAATATATCTTAAAGAATAAATAAAAACGATTGATATTTCGTACAACCATCAAAAACAAGTTCGGACCCCCCCCCCCTCCTAAATAAAAATCAACAGCCATTTTAGAGTATGTCCTGGTATTTTCAGTCCTGGAGGTTATAAAAAAAATTGACCACGTGTTCATACCCAAACTCAGTGTTCTAAATAATTATAAATCTTTTATCAAATCATTCTTCATACTCAAATGGAGTATATGCTCAAGATTTTTCAAGTATGCTTCGGAGCTTGCTAAGAGTTGTACTCAAAATAAAATGGTTGAGTTTGAGGATGAATACGGTAACACTTTTATAACCCCCAGGCCTGATGTATATAAGTATCTATAAATGCACATTAAAAAATATATATATTTTAAGGAAAATCTCACATTCTAATGATTATTTGTTTTGTAATTCATTTGCATTAAAATTAGGATCTCCTCAGCTGCTGAACGTCCATATTGAATACACCACACTAAACTGCACTTGATTAAAGGTGTACACTGACTACAGCGGGTGTACAACGGTGTACACAAATCAAGCGCGCTCACTCAAATTTATGCATCGCTCGACATTGGAAATGCATGGGGAGTGATCCCCCTTTGCTTCATTGAAAAGAATTATGGACAGGCAGTATAATACTGTAATAACAATTGCGTTATGATTTACATGTGCTATGCCGAAATAGTAGTCATAGTTTGTTGCATGGTACACTCGCCTCCGTCTCGTGCATCATGGGTCAAACTTAACTACTTTTTCGGCATAGTACATGCAGATCATATCACTATTACAAACGTAATGCACGCGATATGTCCTCCAGGAAAACATGTCAAATGTGGACGACTTTTTTTTACCGGGTTCTACTGGTGGTACTGAAACAAACTGGAGATGTACTTGTCCACTGTAGGCATTAGTACTCCAATTATTCTGATAAATCCACGAAACAAAATGATAAACTCCATTACACGTCGCTCTTTTAATAGATGCAGACTGTGACACATTTAGCCCGCGCCCATCATTTGTCTTCAAAGAAGTACACTATTTACCATTTACAGTGCAAAAGTAACTGGTCGCGATAGCTCAGTGCTCGGGAGTTTGCTTCGTAACAGAAGGCGACTACGATTCGTACCCAAATATATATCTACTTTGTAATGAGATGTTGTCCTTTAATTTATAAAAGGACTGCAGTACGTGGACAGTAGGCATGTGTTTCTAACAGAAACTTTATATCTTAGGTTAAAATAAAATGTGGGTTTTTTTTTTTTTCAAATCATGCAAATATTTCGTTATAAGACTGTAAGTTAGAATTGTAATTATACATACAAACCTAATGGATATGACATAGTTGTAGCTTTCACCTTTCACCTCAGAATTAAAATTTGCAGGAATCTTAAATGTTCAAATCCCACAGAGAACACAGTCTGGCCTAAATGATAAGTTAACGTTTTGGATTTCGTAGACGAATTTAATCCAATGATATGAATCTGGCAAAAAAAACCCATCTTGATTCAATGACAGCAGATTCAAAGGGGTTGCATCCTACCCCCGATTTTAGTTGAATGTTGCTATCTTCAAAGTGTCCCAGAAGTCAAATATACATTTTGGTTTATCTTATGTATTTTTAAAAATAAATACCGATAGTAAAATTCTTTCAGTTATTTTTTAAATTTTTAATCAACAAACGATATAATGGGCAAAAACAACTTTTATCGTAAATTCACACCTTTACGATACCGAAAACGAGACTGAAAATGTAATACCGGATCTGACGTCACAACCCATCATTGGCGGTTTCTTCACAACAAGACGAGAGTATAAGAGAAGAAAATATTCGAAGAGAAATGGCAAGTGTGTAGTTGCAGGATGCAACAACAGGCCCTCGGACACCGTTTCCGTCCACGAAGGACGAGCGACAGAGAGCTGCATGGACTCGATTTGTGAGACTGACCCGTGCAGAGTGAACATGATCGTCCCAGTATACTGTTGTTTGTAGTGCGCATTTCACGGACGAATGTTTCGAGGCTCAGTTTTCACTGATGAGAGAATTTGCAATTCCTGCGAAAAAACGCTTCTGCCTGGTGCGATTCTATCGCTTTATCCTAAGAGGAAAGTGGACGACCTCAACCTTGCCCTCCTTTCTTTGCCCGAGCCTAAACCCAAGCGCCAGGCTGCCGTCAAGCTGGAAAAAAATAGGGTAGATCGTGTGTAACTTTATTATGAAGATTCCATCGGTAAGAAAGTTTATAATCTTTATTGTAGTCTGTGACGTTGATTAGCTTTTTTTTTCACTTTATAAGTTACAATACACGTACCATATAACGAGTTTCTTACATGACCCCATCTGATCAAGACCCTGGATTAGATTGCCGTTTAAACATATTCTGTCATATAGATCCACTGACCTATCTTAGTAATGTGATCAAGAACTTAGCATAATTTAAATATACGTAGACTTCTATTACTCTTTTAGTGGGCAATATTATTTTCCAACACGATTAAATGTTAACATTGTAAAGATACCAATTCTGATCAATCAAGTGAAGGCTGAGGGGTGTAGAGTGGGTGGCCTGTAACCCATGTTATAACTCCTACATGTACATCCTTTGGATTTATACGTTAATGAAAATTAAATTATTTCCAAAAATAATAACCCCTCTTCACTAATTTAATTTACACAAATCATGGGCAGATCCAGGAATTTTGGAAAGGGAAGGGGGTTATACCATTATTAAATTTTAGTTGTTAAAGGGGGGGGGGGTCCACCATCTATATGTGTGGGTGTTTTTTTAGCAAAATTTTCTGATGAAAGGGTAGGGTTCCGACCTTCGGGATACCCTCCCCCACCTCCCCGCTGGATGATCAGGATCCCCCCACTACAAATTATTTCAATATTTACATGCGGAAATTTTATTTCAAAATAATAATATAATTACAGTAAATACATTATAAAGCACTATCGTAACACTTATTTCATCCTTTTTTATTGGGAAAGGTTGATGATTGCTCCTCTACATTTTAATGAGAATTCCTCAAGGCTGCATGCCATAACGAAGGAGGGGGACCGACAATTTAAAATCAGCTTCCCGAAGTTCAAGCGTGGGGAATATAGTGTTCGTAGGAAGCCTGTTGATCCAACATTTAGTAAGAATGTACTTCTAAAGATAATCCACTATCATAATTCATATCAAAATTAATTGGCATGGCATTTTCACTATTTTTGCATTTGTCACTTTTCTTTCAATCAAGTTTAAAACAGCAATAACAAAGTTAATGGGAATTTTTATTATTTATCAAAATACAATACATATAGTAAAGAGCAATTTAGTTATATAAGGATATAAAGCATACATAAAATTTTAAATAGGGTCCATTTATTCCAGGCCATCAGTCCTGATGAAGGAGACTTATTTGGCCTTTGATAATTATATATGACTTCTTGTATTCATGTACTTTATTATGTGTACAAAAACTAATAAAAAAACCAACAAAAAAAAAACCAAAAAAAAAAAAACCCAGTGTGCACAGACATTATCATGAGTAAATCATTTCTATGAATGCATCATACTGACAAAAATACCATTGCTGATCTGTTCTCCAAAGATGCCTTAGCTATCATTTTAGTTTGACATAGTATATTATTTATTTTTCCCATAGATGTACATGTAACATGTGTATCAGGTTCAACATCACAGACGACGATATCGAAGAAAACGACGACACCGGATAAAACGACGACACCGGAGAAAACGACGACACCGGAGAAAACAACACTTTACCCCTCCACCCAAATGTCGTCAACCAAAATTGAAATGACTGTCTCCCCGACCCATCAGAACAATTCTACAACAGTGTCTGACTTCATGAAATTTATCGAACCAGCAGATGATGAATTGACATGTAAGTTCAGGATACAACGAGCATTGCATGGACTACAAACGTCAGGGTTCAGGTATCCTCATGATTAAAGAATCCTCGGACGAGGGGGAGGGGGGTACAAAAGTTTGTAAACACACTCGTTTTAAAGCTTTATATGAACAATGTCAAATGTAACCACTAGAGTATTCATGTGGATCATTGTAGTACGGAATAGAACGTAGTATACGGGCAAGCAAGGAAGCCAATGTTCTTTGCTTGTTTGTTGTATGTCCCGTCGAGAATTTTTCACTCATATTGAGATCTCGCCAGCCGTATTCAAACCTATGCTAAAGCTCTCAGAGCTATAACGGATGAGGGTTCTTAACGTACCAACGCCTGCAGCAACCTCCATTTTTAAGGTCCCGTGATTCTCACTTCTACATGTCTAGCGTTTGGCAAAGGAACAATCTTTGCCAACATTTACGTTTTTAAGGATGTTCTCTCCTGGTTTGAATTTTTTCCAGAAGTATCAAACTTTTTTGATAAACCATTTTAACTGATACGTCTTTATTCGAAAGACATTTAAAACATAATAAAGAGTATGTTAGTGTGGACTTTAAAGAATTACAGCCCCTCGCAGTTGCCCTTTCGCTGAAACTTAATTTTTCATGAAAATAACCAATTTTCACAAGAAACACACTACAAAACAAATATTAAGGAAAGAATAATCCAGACCTTCTTTTATTTTATGACAATTAAGCATAATTGATTATTTCAATAACTTTTACATAAAATATATCACCAATTCTACAAAAAATTAAGTATTAATTAAAATAATTGGATAAAATATCACACAAATTTGAAGAGCTATTTCATCAAAAAATTCAACCTAGGCAGAATATTTGTATCAAACTTTTTCTGAAATTACTAGTGTAGATTTAAATTATAGTTTTGCTTAATCTAAATGAAAAAAAAAATGTGTTGGGTAGTGTACATTGTAACAAATATTTGAACCATATTGTGTCCCCACCCCCTTCTGACACTGACATACATTCTAAACAATAACAATATACGATTTGTTATAAAATGTGTATTTTTCAATTCATATTTACAAATTCTATATATTTATTTCATTATGTGATAAATAATCAGAAAACATAAATAATATATGCATATATACAATACTAATTCATTTTAACTGAAGAATGTGTAAAACATCTATCCCCGCATCAGCGTTTTCTAATTTCCATGCACTGTGACCTTGATCTTTGACCTTCTGACCCCCGAACTGATAGGCATCTTCCCTTCTTAGTATGTATCGATATGTCCAAATTTGGTTTGAATAGAATGCAAAGTACTTGAGTTATTATCCAGAAACCAGTTTTAACAGTCAACTTCCATGTGACCATGAGGAAGAAAGCTGCACTTCCTGGTATGGTTCCTCATATGTTGATAGCACGACTCATCCCTCTTACTGTGGTTACCAAATGGATGTAGTTAAAAAGCAACATCGGAACTCAATTTCTATCAATACTGTAAATTCTTAACAATAGAACAGACTATACTATTAGGTTTATCACCAGACTGCTAATACACCAACTTCAACTAACTCCAATTTTTGTCTAACCAGGGATTATGTTTTTATGTCTTGCTCAACAAATTGTTACTCTAAAAGAATTTCTTATGCAAAATGTTATAGATGAATTTGTTTGTGCATAAATGACTGTTTATGAAATATATGCTGAAATTCTAATCAGGATTTTTTTTAAATGTGCATTTTCAATACCCTATAAACAAATTTTACTATCATTAAAACTTTTTAACAATTAGACTTTGAACGAAAAATTAAAATAAAATTTTGATAAAATAATTCAATTTTCCAGAACTGATCAGAAACAAATTATCGATGTAGTAGCCCAATAGAAAAATATCTATACATGTATATATAGTCAACAAAATTATCTTTTGTTTTAACTAATTTGTACACGAACGGCGCGCCATAGTTCTCTAGATAGGAGAAACCCCTTTTTCCCTTTGAAATCTTTTTAATGAATTAAAGTCGTTGTATATGTTGGCGATTTTTTAAACAATGATCTATATTACACTTTTTAATCAAAATGATGCTTCAATAATGATACATTGAACGTTAGGAGCGAGATTCGCTCATGACCGACTAGGCGGGATCGGGATCGGGAAGATCGCAGATCAATTTACGTACAAACCTATTAGTATATATTAGTTTGTAGATTTTATTTTCATAAAAAACTCTTGTATATTTAAAAACTTACAAATTCATTCAACACTATATCAGCAACTCTGGTTCGAGTACTACATCGCTAACATTCTTCCATTCTCCCCTCTCGTCTGACACTATGTACAGTACACGTACTGTTTCACCATGTTGTGCCTGCTTGTCTGTAATTTTCTTTGTCTGCTACTCACTTGTGAGAATATCGGATGCAGACTGATATATAACTGCCGTTTTAATTCTAACGAATCGCCCATGTATGTTTCTGGACTGCTTTAGAATAGAATAAATGCGACACCGTACAACGTGCGCCTTCGAGCTCGAGTTTGTTTACAATCGTAACGTCATCATGAATGTCGTAAAATGAGGGGGGGGGAGTAAAAAATTGTCATGTTTTAATTAATTTTTGTTAGTTTATTAACATTACTTACAAACAAAAACAGATATTAATGTTCTATTTTGTGCATACGAAATAAAACACACGCAGCCTCATATTTACGAATTTAAAAAGCATGGAGACTCACTCGCGGGAAAATTACCACGAGAGTACATCCTTAGAAACGTTTGACGCGACCATGTTTAGAGAGCAGGTTAATCTTGCGACCTTCCGGTTACGAAGCGAACTCTCAGTACAGCAAAGATAACGCATGGAAGTCTGTGAGGTAATTTACAATGGTTTTTCTATGCACAGATTGATGATATATTCTTAGCATAGTTTGAATGTTTAAGAGGAAGCAACTTGGCAACAACACTGACATTGTATGTACATGCCTGTATGGGAAATGTCAAAAGTCCTGGGAAAGCCTAGAAAACCAACCACACATGCGCCGGTAATTCTTCTGGGACTTCACATTTCCTACTGAGTTCAAATTATACATACTTTACACAACGAGGGTAAGGCATGAATTATTTGTTCGGAAAAGTTTGTCTTGACCCCCCCCCCCCCCCCCCCCCCCCCCCGTACTTTATATTCAGTAAAAGCAAAAACCAGAGAATGTCCAACTTTTAACAAGAGTGGAATTTCAAAATCACACAGGATATTTGCAATTACTTTAAATTTATCACCTAAGAAAGGAATCTTATTCTTCTTTTCTTGATGCGTGTATCATAGGGAAAATTGAACGTAGTGCATAGATGGAAAAGTTTTCAAGAAAATAATTATCAGATTTATTTCTTACCATATAATTCTCATTTAAATATTTTAAAACATTGACTTTGATTTTTATAAAACAAGATTTTATTTTCATTTTAACAGGACGTATCAATGCACAACATGAAGTTGAAATAAGGTTAACTTTGATGCAGAAATCAAACGAGTTGTTCAACCAAGCTAAATCGCCGTAATTTCATCATGATAATAACTATCTTAATTTCCACTTTCTTTATCAGACATTATCGCTGGTGCTGGGGGAGGATTTGCAGTAATTGTTATAATTCTGATTATAGTGATTTGTGTGAGGTACAGAAACATATTCATTCATCTTCATTCCTTATTGTAATCTATACATTGCTATACGTCTTCAGAAGACACTGTGCTTTGTCTTTAAAGCTGCATCTAGTTTTATGTATTAATCATCGTTGTTCCTACACTAACCTTTCCTTGTTACTTACATCCAGATATTTACGCCCTTAGTGTATACATTCACTTTGCAAGTGCAATGTTTTATATTTCAGAATGAGAAAGAAAACACCTGGAAATAAATCAGTGAAAGGTGAATTAGATACAGACCATAAAAACGACGCCTACGACCATGAGGCTGATCTACCGTATAATCCTTTGTATCATTCTAACAAGTCAGCGGACGAGGTGGGATACTCCACCGTGGAGGAACAGCATCATAACGCTGTACTGCCATTACAAACAAACACCGACCACTCCCATAACGCTAAATCACCCGAGACAAACAATCAAAATAAAGACTATACACCTGATATACCAATGTACGCCATCCCTATTAAACCAAAGAATACACCGACAGAGACTACAGGTGGCGCTGTGTATGTCGTCCCTAATAAACCAAATAATACACTGACAGAGACTGCAGGTGGCGCTGTGTATGCCCAGAAAAACAAACCTAAGAAAAATACCGCCCAGGCTCCCCTCCGAACACATAACCAAGAGGGGCTGGTCTACATGCAAGTTGAACACAGTGATGCTCCGATTACCCAGAATGCACCACACTTAATTATAAATGCCAGTACTGCCGAGAACGTGATGTATGCTGAGATACAAAAATAATAATTCAGACAATGTGTAGGTGAGATTAACAAAACAAATTTCATTGTCGCGAATATTTGCAGCTCAGTGACCAAGATAACTGGACAGTGATTGTGTGTTGGAATCCACAACATGGAGTATGTGTGTTGGTTACTCATTTCGTTTTTTTCTACACGTCTCATTCATTCTAAAGTTTATAACACTGTGTATTTCAATCATTTAAACCTCTATATGAATGCCTTTTTAAAACATTCTGTCTCCAATATATGTTAGATATTGTATACCCTTACACATGTTTCATTAAATTACAATTATTTCTTCTGTTGGTTTCTTAAAGATGTATTTGTCGTATTAACGGGGTTTTTCTTCGAGGTTAAAAACCAAAATTTTGTCAAACTGATAAACTATGAAAAATAATACGATTTGAAAATTTTGCAATTGACAAATTATTTACGAGTTGTGAAGAAGTACTGGTCTACTCAATGTAAGGATAAGCGTTGATTTCTATTGTATATTTATAACGTTTACGGTGAATGTGCGCAAGCGCAAGCAAAAATATGATTAGAAACACCCTGTGAGGTGAGGATTTCGTTTACAGTATGCAATCGTACTGAACGGCGATTTCATGTGGAATATGAAATTGAACACCCCACCATTGTTCAAAGTGATTCTCTCTACCCTATTTCTGTCAGACTCTTTATCGATGAATGTGTCCCGCCAACGGCCTACAGACCGTCCACGCTTTCACGTCGCCATGTAATTGTAGGGCATTAGCTTGATTAATTTTTAATCCTATTGAGTTAAATTGCATAATTTACATAAAATGTATAGCTTGATATAAAACGCATGATTTTATTCCTTCGATGATATCCAAAGCCTGTAACATACAAAGCTTTAAAACCTATCCTACAAACACGGCTTATTGGTAAATAAGTACCATTAAATAGAAAAGAGAAAGGCATACGTGTAATATATCAACGCATTACATTGTACTGCACCTACACACTAGACAGTTCATTAGAACTTGGTTTGTACAGTTTATTTGTGACTGGGCAGTTGATTTTGTACTACACTATAGCATAGTTCTGAATTTTGTCGGGTTTAAGTATGTATGTATTGTTCTCTATGTTTAACGTTCGAAACACTTACAACGTATTTGAGATTGCTAAAATTGAATGTTAGACTTGAGACGGGATGTTGCTCATCACATTTCAACATTCGTCACTGCTGATCATCTTTCTTTATATCTCCTGTCTCAACAAGGAAGTTGGCTATACAAATTGACCACCCCCAGATATTTTTATAATAAATTTAGAATAAACACATATTGAAATGAGCAGGATTTTATCTTATCATCCGAAAAGGTGAAGTTAACGAACAATGATAAATCTCATAACTCCTATAAGAAATACAAAATTATGAGTTGGGCAAATCATACATTATAAACATTCATAATCTAATTTTAAGGCATGGATAGTAAATGGGAAAAAAAAAGATTCCTCTATCATTTTATACCGTGCCTGTGTAATACAGTGGATTGGTCCTGATGTACTACATTTTACATTTTACATAAAGATGAATGCGATATTCAAAAAACATCCTCTTCTACTCCTGAGCATTAAACAGTCAAACTTATGACAAGATATTGATAAGCAACGAGCCTTTTACCTAAAATGAGATTCATGACTTCTGGGATGAGAGTTCATGCCACAGGGCAGGGGTGATTTGGTCATATATTGAAAATAAATTATGCATGTATACCTCTTATATGTCTTAGAAAATCTTCTTTACCAACGTTCGTCCCGAAATTTCGTATACTTCCCAAGATAAGCAGAATTGAATTCGACAAAATGCCTGCTATTTTTGGTCGACTTTTAGCTGGGCTCTGGCACTATACGACTAAACAGAATGTTTGAGCATTGCAACAAGCTAATTGCATAGAGTGTTTCCGAATTCATTTTTGCATATCTTGGGAAGTATGCGGAATGATGGGATGAACTTTGGTAGTAATGTAGATTGATTATGTATAAATATATCAAAATACAGAGTAGAAATATATACCATTTGGTTTCTCATTTTTACATCAGCTAATTCGGGTACCCTATACTTAGAGTTCCATAACTTTACTCTTTTAATAACGGTAAATTCGACCCCAGGCGATGCGATTGCTTGGGAACACAATGTGTAAAATAGATGCATAAACTGCATTTGTGATCAGTAAACTAAAACATACATGGTTACATAATAGAGACGTATTACACATATATGCAAGCTCCGGTCAGCTCAGTATATTCCATTACGCTACAACTCCAGTATCATGCACATTATTCGTAGGGGGGGGGGGGGTAGTCCCGGAGAATTACACTGTACGGAGTTTGACATAATTATATGTACAAGAACGCACAGGCATGTTTTGACAAATTAGCGAAATGTTATAAATGATCACATAAAACATATCATTTAACAAATAAATAAATATCTAATCCATTTTTGCAATTATATTTGGACATTTTTATCTGTAGTTTAGTATTAACAATTCTATTTTGACATTTTCATTCTGTTATTTAGGTTTAACAATTCTATTTCCACATGGTTACCCCTGTTTATGGTTATTGTGTATATTTGTTTTAACAATTTTGGTTTCTTAACAGTATTTGAGGTAGCCCGTAAGTTAAGTGAATTGAAGGTTTCCGGGTGTATGCTTCTGATTTTTTTTATTCAAATAGAATAGTATATCAGCATCCATATTATTATGTTATGATTTATTTCGACCGTAAATTATAGACCAAAGAACTCGTAGTGAAGAGGAACCCAGGAGGTATTTAGTATTACAGCGTTAAACTCTAGCTTACTTTAACATTGTGATTGGCTTGACAACACAACATTTAATAAGCTGAAAATATTTTCTGAAAGGGGAGACCAACCAGAAAGAAAGTAAATAAAAATAATGTTTATGAATCGCTATGCCCCAAATGACATGTTCAGCGAAACGCTTTAAGGTCAAGGTCACAAGGTCTAAAACTGTGGTTACTGAAACAATTCTTGTCATAAAAACTGTACGCATGAAATAGGAGCACCTTATCACTCACCATTCAACGATTAAACAGTCGCGGAAGTTCAGTGGTAGAGCGTTCGCGTCGTAACCGGAAGGTCGTGAGTTCAAGCATCGCCACTATATGGAGACGTTACCAATACCGGTGAAGGGTTTCAAATTTAGGCATATTCTCGGCGTTTACGGCATTGAACAGTGTGGGTCCTTTAGCGTGCACCCACACTGTGGCCGGGACATCCGTTTTTAAGGTCATCTCCGAGGACCCGTGACATTCACACCTGATGCCGAACTGTCACTACCTGTTTTAAGGACTTAGGTCTGTCGCGGCCGGTATTCGAACTCCGACCTTCCGCATGCGGGGCGAACCCTCTACCTCTAGACCACCACACACTAGATTGTTTTAAAAAGAAATAAAAGACACATAATAAAAAACAGTAGGTTTTAACGTGTGCGAAAAGTTCCAATTTTCCTGTAAATTTGTCAGTTTTTATAGATTGTACTATTGTTGCGAATTACTCCCGTAATGCATCCGTTAGTGTCGGCCTACTCGTCGTTGGTTTTTGTTACGAACTGATTGGATGCGATGTCCTGACTCGTAGCCGCCTGTCTTACGGAACTAGTGCGTTTGAATAGGGCGGCTGGTGCCTGCCGTAACAGTTCAGCAGTCTTCTTATATTCATGTTGGTCAATTGAAGTTTGCGCGCTAAATTGTACGTGCAAGATAACTCACGGCACTTTCAGATTGGTAATTTAATCGCCCCTTGTCCATTGTAAAATGAACATATGGGTAAACACTTCTAAATTATTTTTACAATAACCTTTTAGAAATACACTGTAACTTTTAAAAATAGCGGTTAAGAGATAAGAAACAATAATAAAACTTATTAACAGAACCCCCCCCCCCAAAAAAAAATAACTCCCCCCCCCCCCAAAAAAAAACCCCAATAAAAATGAGACAAAAAATATAAAATCAGAATAATAAACAGAAAAAAAATGTTAAAATCAATATTTGCTTAAAAAAAAAAAATTCACAAATTATAAACAGACACAAAAATCTTCAAAAATATGAAAATAGAAATCAATATGTTGAATTGAGGTTGTAGAAAAAAATGTTAAAATTAAAATCAAAACCAGAAATATAAATATTAGAAATGAAATGGAAAAGTTAAGAACAAAATGTTGAGATTTGAATGTGACACTGATATACCTCCATATTTTGTGGTCACGGAGATTTTTCAAATACGAAATTTCCGGAAAATGCACGTATGTTATCACGTTATCTTCTTACATCAAGCATCCATTTCCTTTGTATCGTGACGTGAAAGGGTGCCTGCTTTTACAGCGATAAAATTTACGAATGTTACATCTTCTGATTAAAAGGAAGTTAGAGCACGAAATACGATATAAAACGAATAACTAAACATATTATTCATCATGTCATTTTATTCTGCAGTAAATATTTGTAACATGAAAATGTTAAATGGTTGAATCATAAGATATCATTAATTAACTTCCTGTTGAAAGTGTGCTCGTGAACGATGTCTGACTTTTTAGCGCTCTGCGTTGTATTTTTGTGTGCTGTTGGAAAGCTGTACGCAGGTAAGTAAGCATTAAACACTAATACGTCGCATGTTTCAATATTATTATTTATTTCTCTCAATGTGTTTTCTTTACATTCTTTACCTCTCAAAGTTAACAGCGTCATGCACTGGTATGCTATACATCAAATATGTTTAAGTTGAAGATTTACGTCTCCATTGAGACACAGACAGCAATCCTTGCGCTACAGAATCAATGTTTGCTATGGAGAATAATAAAGGTGGACGGAATGATGATATTGTGATTTGTAGTAGGCCGCATTATCGTATGCAGTGTCTTGTGTTGACTAGAATTAGAGGCAAAGCTATATATTTCCTATAACGGTATTGTAAAATGTCAAATATAAGCACCTGATCCCACCTCTGGTATATCCAAGGGTCCGTGTTTGCCCAGCTCTCTAAATTGTATTGCTTATAGGAGTTATGTGATTGATCACTGTTCATTATCCTCACCTCCAAGTGCAACCATTCAATAGGATGAATTTTGCCAAGATGAATAATACTCGCCCGTGCGAGCGTCCTATTACAATAATACTAGCCCGTGCGAGCGTCCTATTACCCGGTGTTGATAGTAAAACCGATTCCAAATCTGACATTTGAGAAAAAAGGAACTGGAGAGAGTTGTGACCATTGAGTTTTCCTGTTAGATCATTGTTCGACACAGTGCGAAATGTTACATAAGGAAATAACCATGATGTATGCTATATACATGTACCATGTCAAGGTACATGTGGGATAATCATTGTTCATGGGGGATTGATGTTCGTGGATTTCGTGGGTCACTCTTACCCACGAATTTACGTGTCTTCGATCATTGTTTTCAAACCAAGTAGATTTATCTCTTCTAGTGACATCGTATCTCTTATCCACGGAATTACGTCCCCGTGAACCAGAAAAAAACTTCTTACCCACGAATATAGGTCCCCACGTATTAAAATGATTCCACAGTACCCCGCATGCAACAGAAACACTTACAAGGAGTACTGAAATTAAATACAATATAGTACATTGACTGAATTTATTTGATCTTCATTTCTTTGCTATATCAAAAGAATGCTCCGTTCACTTTATAGTTTACAGGGCCTACACATATATGTATATACATGTTTAATTATTATAATACAGATATGCATGTATATATAATTATCAGAATGGCACGAGCAATATGTAAGTTTCATTATTTAATTGCCAATTGACAATTTCATCTTGTTCGTGTCGTTGGTCATTTTTAATGATTTATACATCCTTATTTATTTGACCTCGTGTCTATATTTGGATCCGATACTTTGGGGAATGGTTGTTGGTTTACACGGAAAACGTTTTTAAAGCGGAAAACCTTTAATTTTCATTCATTTAGACGCTATTTTAATTATTAATATTTAATAACAGTAACGTTATGGAATAATTCGTAGAATCGTTTCAATATTTTTGAAATGCAGCTGCACGAAATGTCGTTTTAACACTTTCCATATTTTTAAAACTTTAAATGTCTGTCGGATGGGACGTGAAAAATATGGAAAGTGTTAAAACGACATTTCGTGCAGCTGCATTTCAAAAATATTGAAACGATTCTACGAATTATTCCGTTTTAAGGAACACATTCCTATTGGCACATAAAACATCGTTTTCCTGATTTTCGAAAAAGAGTATGCTCACTGGGGATCGTTAGGGAAACTCAAACACTCACAACCAAACATATTGCAGTTATTTAACCGCTGTGAAATGACTGAAATATTGCAAAAAAATGGCATAAAACCATAAACAATCAAACAATCTTAAAATGTGAACTCTTGGTTGTCATATTATATCTGTGATGTCATTGTACAACCATTTTAATGTGGTATGAAATTGCGGGATAATCACATGATTGCGGACAGCAATATGCTTGAACTATTCAATCCAATATTCACAATTAGAGTTAGCTGTTAGTACATTGTAATAACAATAATATTGTGTCCAAACTCTCCTCCCAAAGATAGTCACGCTGCAACTCGAAGGTAGAGGAAAGCGTAGCATGTTTGGATAGCTCTACTTTCTTTAATAGCTGCAAGAACAGAAAAAAATGTCAACTTGTTCTAGAAACACTACACGTAGATACGTCATCTATATGGTCTACGGTGAATTCGACATAAGAGAAATGTACACACACGTGTATCTAAATTCGAAGGAGTTGTGTAGTTTGCTTCCATCAAAATTAAGACTGTTTGCTATACGGAAGTCAATTGCGAACACAGTTTCCAGAAAGTCATGTTGTGATAGGATGTCCGTCACGTTCAATGTACATTGTAGTTCCTATCAGTGACCTCGAAAAAAAATCTACTTGACTGATGTAAAATCACGTCAGCAAATCAGAATTCTATAAGGTTTGTAAAGTATTCCTCAATTGTCATAGGCAAATTGTAATGTAATTTGATACAATGCATTTGGAATCTCGGCGAAATATGGGACAGTACTAGAAGAGCGCGTCAGGAGTCTGATATTATGTCAATGTTGAATATAGCATTGTTGCATATTTTATATGGTAACAAACCCCTGTGATCCCAGGCAATACTTTAAGCATGGATAGTTTTATGCGACTTTCCCGAGCGTACTTGTACGTATGTTATCAGATTCTAATATAACATATCATCTTCTTCATCAAACATTTCCTTCGCTTCATGACATGAAAGAACAACTGTTTTATCCACAGGGATAACAATTAAGAATATTACTTATTTTACACATATGGTGTATATTGCAAGTGAGATAAAGCATTAGCTTTATGACACGCCTGTTTGATAAAGCACTTCCGGTCCGAATTACTTTTGACACTGTCCCCCCTTGGATGACATATTTTCTGTGTTTATACATATCGATGCATGAAATAAAGCGTATAACTTGTTATTCTGTATTTATTTAGAATTTCTTTTATAGCAAAATTAAAGTGATAGTACCCCCACTGACATATGATACAAGTTACCGGTCATAAAAATGTCAACTTGATCAATAACTATTCAAAAATATTACGATAAGAAAACAAAGAGATGTCGACACTATTATCATCAACAAGGAATCAACCGCCTACTGGAAACCACGTGGATAAAATCCAAATACATAAGTACTTCTACTTTTCATTGTAAACTGTTGAACATTCCAATAATGCTACATTAAAATATTAGGCCGATTTTCAATGATCGTTGTTACACATGTTTATTTCAAAAAGACGGCGACATCAAACTTTTACCTGTTTTACTTTTGCTTTTTTACTTTTACCTTTACTTTTACGTCAAAAAATAAATACTCGGTCAATAGTTGTTATTTTGTTGGAATAGCAAGATCATTATTAATCATAAAGTATATCCCCTCTAAAACAATTTTCATGGTTTCTTTTATAAAACTGCACTTTGTAATATACATGAATCGATTATAAGCGCACTGGGTTTTTTTTTTCCCGGGTAAGGAAGATTGATAAGTACGACGCCTGAGCCACAAATTCAAAACAAATTCAGTCAGCTGTTTCTACCATACTGGGAATCATCTTAAAGTTAAGCGAAAAGAAGACGCATGGGATAAATAGAACATCTATAGTTGCGTATTTTGATATTTTGATTTATCCAACAAGCTGATATGGTGTATTTATTCGCTCGGCAAGCCTCGCGAATAAATACACCATATCAACTCGTTGGATAAACCAAATATCGAAACACGCAATACAGATATCCTCTATATCTTCCGAGAACAGGAAGTAAGAGCCCTCGCTTCATGACGTGAAAGAGCGTCTGTTTTATCCACAGGGATAACAATTAAGAATATTACATCTTCCGAGAAAAGGAAGTAAGATTGATTGATTGATGTTTTTTCCGCCACACTCAACAATTTTTCAGCTATCTGGTGGCGCCCAGTTTTTGTTGGTGGAGGAGAGAACCCAGATATAATGTATCTGGGAAGAGACCACCGATCTTCCGAAAGTAAACTGGGAGGCTTTCTCACTTGCCGGCGCGAGCGGGATTCGAACCCGCGCTGACAAAGGTGAGAAGCCGTGTGATTTTGAGCGTGATGCTTTAACCACTCGGCCACGGAGACCCCAAAAGGAAGTAAGAGCCCCAAATACAAATAGGCAGACTCTTTATCACGTACTGCAGATTTCTTATAAAACGCGAGTACTTAACAGGGTGAAATTACTCGAAAACGTCAAATCGCATGTCGTTTATTAATAAAGTATTCTTACATGCATTTTAGCAACAGAAAATTAAAAGCGATTAAATCTGTTTGACAGTGAATGATTTACATATAAAGATGAGTAGGAGTTGGCGAAAATCCGGACTTTTGCCATGTCCAGAGTTAAATGTCGCCCTGTTATCTATACACTGAAGCTTTTCACGGTTTGGCAAATCGATTTACAAGCGCTTATCAATAGTTTCAATTTATATGTGATCGAATAGGAAATTTTCGAGTTTTTCCGTTCCGTGCACTTTTTTTGTTTTAGAAATCTACTTAATTTACGTGATTAGTCGATTTCTTAAGCATGTTTATTTCCGGTTTAGCTACATGTAACATCGTTCATTTATATTACTTATTGGTTTTCATACCGAAATTAGAAATCAGCGTTATTGGTGTGTGATGGAGGGAGGTGATAGGGCGGAATCGGGGAATTAGGCATATGTCATCGTTTTCAGGGAAGGGGGTGGTAGTCGGAGAAGATGTCTTCACTATATACTAGTATCATAAATTCATGAAAAGAAATTTAAAAAAAATCAAAACAAACAAAACCCAAAATGTTCTTTTGACTGATATTCAAAATATTTCCAATTCATTATCGGATTTCTAATGCCAAAGTTACGGTGCATTCCATTTATGCCCAATATTCGTAAAAATAAATCATGACATCATCACTTTCAAAAGCTTTTTAATACATTTTAAATTGATGATTGCCAACAATTAAATCATTTTTCTTTACCATTCGGCGATTGACATTCAAGAACTTGAGATAAAAAAAATTTGTATGTATCTACAACATACACCACATCGAATTCCAAATGTACACCAATCACTAGTTACATAGATTTTGTAAATTACAATCGCTAGCTTACATAGACTGTGTAGATTACAATCACTAGCTTACACAGACTGTGTAGATTACAATCGCTAGCTTACATAGACTGTGTAGATTACAATCACTAGCTTACATATACTGTGTAGATTACAATCGCTAGCTTACATAGACTTTGTAGATTACAATCGCTAGCTTACATAGACTGTGTATATTACAATCGCTAGCTTACATAGACTTTGTAGATTACAATCGCTAGCTTACATAGACTTTGTAGATTACAATCTCTAGCTTACATAGACTTTGTAGATTACAATCACTAGCTTACATAGACTTTGTAGATTACAATCGCTAGCTTACATAGACTGTGTAGATTGCAATCGCTAGCTTACATAGACTGTGTAGATTACAATCGCAAGCTTACATAGACTGTGTAGATTACAATTGCAAGCTTACATAGACTTTGTAGATTACAATCGCTAGCTTACATAGACTTTGTAGGTTACTTTTACGCTAAAAGGAACAAAAAACACTTATTTATAACAAAACTTTCCTCATCTCGATACTTGCAAAAATTCAACGTCCATTGTATTAGGCAATTTGTGTATTTACGTTAACGACAATAAGCTGGAAATGACTATACCTAAAAATATGACGTGATAGTGACTAAATGCATAATAATTAAGGACATGAAGAACTCGAAAATCCCCTATTATCATACATAGTATTTTGGGCGAACCAACCATTTGGAACGTTGCTGATTCCTTTAATATTAGCAGAAAATATCTTTTATGATAACAATTCAGTGAAGTGCAACTTGCCAAATTATTCTAGTCAGTATGAGCTTGTATTAGCAGACCACTCGTTTGACTGATAATACGATTATCGGTGTTACGGTTCCAAAACCAATATGTCACCCGAGGAGGGTGACTCTAAAACTAATATATCGCCAGTGGAGGGTGATTTTAAAACTAATATATCGCCCGAGGAGAGTAACTCTAAAACAAATATATCGCCCGAGGAGGGTGACTCTAAAACCAATATATCGCCCGAGGGGGATGACACTGCAACCAATATATCGCCCGAGGAGGGTGACTCTAAAACCAATATATCGCCTGAGAAGGGTGACACTAAAACCAATACATCGCCCGAGGAGGGTGACACTAAAACCAAAATGATGACTGAGGTGAGTGTTGCGACAAATAGGTCTCTTCGTTGACACATTGCGAAATATTAGGCATTGAAATAAAACATCACTGCACACATGTAACAGTGAACTCGAAAAAAAAACACCACAAAGTCCTCCACATCTGCTACGTACTTCGATATCTTATTGAGAATAAATATTAACGGCAAACTACATGTAACAACTCAACTTTTTAAAAACGGGATGATTTCAGCTTGTCCATCGGTAACTCCCCATATTTATGTAGCAATATTCTATTATCACCTGCATATAGTGTTTATATCTTCCAGTTGATTCGATATGCAAAAGATTGTTCTGCATATGATCAGTTCTTAAATCGGAATATGCTACAGACAAACAATTTGATATTACAGGGGCTTCAACAGTTTCATTTAAAGTCAGGAGTTTACAAATTACAGGGTCGTTATAACGATCTAGTTTGCTATTACAACCTGTCCTTTGCTCCAGTGCTGTCTGATGTGTTTCATGCCGATTGTTAGACCGTTCTTGCACACTGATTTAACTCCGTTTACCTGATCAAGATTTTGGTCTCACGGCGAGTGTGAACGGTCGACAGGGAGTGTTAAACTCCTCCTAGGGATCTGATCCAACCTCTAGTGTATCCATGGATCCATGTTTGCCCAACTCTTAATTTTGTATTCTTTTTGGGGGTTTAAGAGAATGATCACTGATCATTATCTTCACCTTTCATTCAGATGTTTGAGTGAATCCCGACAATGTTTTTTTGAGCAGATACAGCAAACATAATGTCCGACACAGAGCCGCTGCTCCAATTTAAAAATCCAATTTTCCATTACAACTGATGAATCCCTCGACAGAGATAAATATGATTTATAAAATAGAAATAATAGAGACACGATTTCTATTTCTTGACATTCGGTTATGATCCGCCCACATTGCTGAGTATAACCTACAGGGCAGTGATACCTGTATAAACCGTATTACCGTGGTACAATTAAACCAATGAAAAAGCAACATTTAGTCCGAGGGAAGATATTTTTTGTCGCTGGTGCATGATAAGGAGAGAATAATTCTTTTACACAATTAGAATCTGTTAATGATAGAAAAGTATCATTTCTTATTAACATAAATATTCATACTGATGATATTAGGTGGAATGGTAATATGCTTGAATATATATCCATTGTTTTGTAGTTGTAAGCACCATTTCAGCTTGTGATGGGGAGACAGTAAGTGGAAACGTCATCAATGTACAATACAAGCCATGTGATGCAGACTGGAATGGTGTGTGTATCGTAGAGCCAACATTCACTGGGGATTTGAGGTTTACTTCTACTACAAACAAGTCCAACTGCCATACGGAAGTCAACATTTCTGATACTATTGATCCGGATACAACGTCCATAATGCCGTGTGGCAGAGGAACGTCCCTTTTGTTCAATGTAATCCCTACCACTGCACTTTACATGTTATCGAAAACCGTTAACTCTACTGCTGTAAAGCTTTATCGGGAAATTAGAATTTTTCAAGGTTTGTAAAGTAATATTTGTTGGTGTAGGCACATTAAATGTGTGATTCATTGCCATTTACTCAGAACTTTTACATTTTGGTATTACGATGATAAAACGTACATAGCAGGAGTCTCAAACCTTGGTCTGATTTAGAAACAAATATAAGATAAATGATTCTATATTTCCCTGCATACAGTATTAAATGTTGTTCGTATATCTTTCCTTCGAAATTCTCATTGAAATAAAATTAGCTCAAGCTAGAGATGTTCCTGAGGACACCTCTATAAAGCATATATCAAGTGCCCAAATGTATTCATTTGTTCAGAATCATTATGCATCGCGGGCCTACATGTATTCATGTTCAGTCATTTGCATTTATTTCTTGCTACTTAATCAACAGTTTTTGACATTGTCCCTTAACGTCTCTAATTGGGTGATTTTTTTTTCAATATGACTTAAAAAGCTTCAAACCAACAAATCAAATATGAATAAATTACTTACCTACCTAGTTGTATCTTCACCAATAGGCAGATAGGACAAGAAACAAGGTATTTCCGCACACCTTTATCTTGAACCTTTTTATCACACACACACACATACACACCACGCACACGCACGCACGCACCACCCGTACACACAAACTTACACGCCATCCCTAGATTAGTCTCCTTTATCTCTCAACGGTTTCCTTCCATATTGTTTTGGATGACTTGTCGTCCTTTGCTCCTACTGGGTACATCTAAGTGAGTTGTTTCCTAGGACGTGATCACTACAAATTTATCAATATTTTCAAAGCATTGTCCACTTACAGGTATATCTGTCGATTTTACCATTTTGTGCAATTTTTACTGGATACTTAATTAGCCAAAATATTCTAAGTGAAAATGTGTCTAGTAGTATTTCATTGTTACTTGCGTAAGGTGTTTTTGTTTCTCATTTGAGTTGATGCCCTAGAGCTTGTTCTGCGTCGGATCAGTTTTTAAATCGATATAGACTGCTAATAAGATGATATTACAAGAGCTTCAACAGTCTCGTTTAAAGTCAGCATTTCTGTAAATTCTATTGCAGTTATAACGATCTAGTTTGCCAATAAAACGTGTCATTATACATTGAATTTGACTGCAGATTATTTCGTTTACATTACCAAAATATAGGACTCATGGTGGGTGTGAACGGTCGACAGAGGATAGTTACTCCTTCTAGGCACCTGCCCCCACCCCTGGTATGTTCGGGGGTCCATGTATGCCCAAATCTTAAGTTTGCTTTCTTTACAGGAGTTATGAGATTGATAACTATTCATTATCGTCATCTTTTCATTATGACAAACACATTCAGAATAAATGACATTCATGCCAATGTGGTTTCCATTTTCCACATACATAAATCACGAATAACTCACTAAATAGAAAAAATTTGTCAATCATACATGTATACGTGTAGTTTTAGCAAATTGAAAAAGTTAAAAAGAAAAAGAAATAAAAGCAGTTAAAAGCAAAAAGTAATAAATAAATCGCCAACATTTCAAATTACGCTACTTATATAAATCTACTAACGTCCCCTATCCCAAAATTACCGGTCCATATACGACATTAGGAGGAAGTTTTGCTGTCTTTGTACAGCTTTAAATAGCTTGTATACAGTGTTTACTGTTACCTTTTTATTCTTCGAAATACGCTGACATGTGGAAGCCTATACATATGAAAGGCGAAGATAACGAACACTGATCAATCTCATAACTCCTATAAGCAATACAAAATAGATAGTTTGGCAAACACGGACCCCTGGACACACCAGCGGTGGGATATATAAAAATGCATTATATTCAACGTGCATGAAATTTATGGAAGAACATATTTTTTGATTGATTGATTGAATATTATTTTACGTCCCTGTCGAGAATATTTCACTGATATGGAGACGTCACCACTGCCGATGAAAGGCTGCAAAATTAGGCCTATGCTCGGCGCTGATGGCCATTGAGCAGAGAGGTATCTTTATCGTGCCACACCTGCTGTGACACGGGGCCTCGGTTTTTGCGGTCTCATCCGAAGTCCGCCCCATTTAGTCGCCTCTTACGACAAGCAAGGAGTCCTGATAATATTTTTATTGTTTAGAGTGAATTTGATTTAATGAAATGCATGTACACTTATTTTAGCGTATTTAATATCTGGCACAGTCGGGTCCGATTCCCTATTTGGAGTAAACATGATTTAGCACTTCTTCTGTGTATGGTTATTGATAGAGAAATTCACATTTTAGTGCAATTTGACATCAGCTTTCTTGCTTTACCGCTAAAGTCGCTAGAATTTAAATTCCACTAAAATTCAGAGTAGTGTCATACATGTTTTACGCTGTGTATTTCATTGAAAATATCTTTTGTTTGAAAAATTCTAAACTAATTTGTGCTCCAATTTATATGAAATTTAGGGGATTTCCTACAAAATATTTCAACATAAAATTTGGAAACTTTGACTAAGAATTGGAGAAATACAAGTAATGAAACTATAACATCACCATTTCCTTACATAATACTTTATAAGACTGAAATAAAAAGCTTGCGTGTGAAGTTCTTACAGTCATATAATACGTATAGTTGCTCTATCACTAAGACCAGGAACTGCAGATATTTGTCTTGTTAATGGTGTAAAAGTTACGATCGATTGAGGTTAGATAATATTTTGAAATAAGACTGTTTTCAATGAATTTTATAGTGAACATAATAAAAGCCTATTCATGTATGGCACTTCGCTGCACGGACTCATACATTATTTGCAAATATATATACATTGTAAATAAACATAACTCAATTTATCAGAATATCCATTTTAATATGTACTTTTAAGATTAAAATGAAGTATTGACGTTTATCTATAACCTGACTTACATATTACTTTGGAAAAATCGAACAACCTAACAATTTTCTCTCATACATGTATTATCAAACTTGTTGTAGAATTTCAATGTGCATCGCGCATAGCTTACATTCTGAATATATGGAAGTAATGCTTTGTTTGTTTGATATTCGTAGGATCGGTTAACTATATATCGTTAACCGATTGGTGACTGTATTATCTGCCATAATATTTTATCCTTCAGAGAACAAATCCGATGATACAATATCCGTTACGTGTGGAAATACTACATCATTGTCAATAACCACATCGGAGAGAAGTACACGGACTTCTGGCCAAGATCAACATTCTCTGAGTACAGCATCTGGTTTCTCCTTTAGTACGGAACACACCTTTGCGAGTACAACAGATGACGTCTCCTCAATACCAATTCCAGTGGATAGCCAACCTTCAAACAAGGATTCGGATCTCACCTGTATGTGAATAGACACGACGCTTTGTATAGTTACATATTTAAAAATTTTGTATATATACAACTTGGAAAGGTTTTTGCCATTGATTTGACGAATCATTTCCTTTAATGCACCATTCATATAGTATTAGTATTTATGGTACTACTAATGTTGTCATATATTTGTGGTGATTCTCGTTTGATGTTCAGGAATTGTATCTGGTTATTTTCAACTGTCTTGTTATCACATATGCGATAATACGAGCTCCTCTCACCTTGTTATAGCATGGGCAGTACTAAAATCAGAAATACACATTAGAAACAAAGCAGATATTTCAAATCTTAATAAGTACATTTCTTATATAACTTCAAACAAATCAGAAAATTAACTTACAAAGAAAATATGTAATTTGTGATGGATAATCCGTTTTCGTGAAGTTACTTTTGTAGTTTCACAGGTAAAGCATGCGCTGATCGATGTCTGGGGAGTTGAAACAGACGGTTGTAACAGATATTTAGACATACGCATACCTGTGACAGTTTTTTTCAGTTATAATTGTTAAATAGTACTCCCCCTCTCTCTCTCTCTCTCTCTCTCTCTCTCTCTCTCTCTCTCTCTCTCTCTCTCTCTCTCTCATTTTATAAAGAGTTTGCTAATGCAAGGGTTTAATCCTTTTCCTACTCTAACACCTGTATTATACATGGTTTTTTTTAAATATATATTTATACAATGTAAAACTTATACGGTACCAATTTTGATGCACCAGATGCGCATTTCGACAAATAATGTCTCTTCAGTGATGCTCAACCGAAATGTTTGAAATCCGAAATAACTATGAAGTTTTAGATCTAAATATAGCCAAAAACAGCGTGCCAAACAAGTGGAGCCAAATTCGTCCAAGGATAAGAGCTATGCATGAGGGAGATAATCCTTAATTTTGAAATGAATTTCTAAATTTTATAACAGCAATTAAATATACAAATACATGTATAGAATTAAATTCCTGAAAATAACTTATGAAACCACCAATATAGATTGATAATGACAGGGATAATCAGTTTTCGTGAAGTTACTTTCGCTGTTTTGCGAGTAAAGCGTATCTATATGCAACATGCATCATCAGACGATGGTATATGATAATCTACCCCTACTTATTAAATGTATGGTTTAATAAAGGTAAAATGAGAAGCTTTCGTAATATGTGACACGTCATCTTCTAGCATCCTTGTAAAATTCACATTATCAAAGAGATGGGTGGCCCTTCTCTCACTCGGACCGCCCATCTCTTTGATAATATGAATATTACTCGGATACTATACAATAACCATTACATACTACATGCAATACCTTACTGGATGATTTGTTTTGGAGGGGTTTTCTTTTGTAAAGCATGTTCGATACTACTTGAAATTGTTAAAACGATTTGTATGATCTATACCTATCATTCAGGATATAAAAATGAACGATTCATATGGTGTACACAGAAACCAATTAGATAATTTGTGAGTTTGATTTTTTGAATTTGCTTTCTTTTGTAGACATCATCTCTGGAGTCTCAGGATTCGTTGTTGTCTTGATCATAGTCATCTGCATTTTAATTTATTGTCACACAAAGTAAATATTTCTTTACCTCAGATATTAACGGGGTTTTTTATTTTTTTTTTTTATTCTACTTCATTCATATCGTTGTAAATTCATATACAATATTGCCTTTACTAATATCACTATTTTTTTTTTTTTTTTTTGAAGACGGAAACATTTAAAAACAGACGGAAAAGTAGATGAATACTCTGTCGCATATAACCCTAACAATACAGGATATCTTGATGAACTTCCGGATAATCCTTTATATCATTCAAACCTGCCATTTGATGAGGTTGAATATTCCACAGTAAATGACCAACGGCCAGATCCTTCATCCAAAAGACAGACGGAAGAGGTGGAAGAAGTGACAAAGGACGACACCAACGATGTTTATGCTAAACCAAACAAATGTTTACATGGAAGCATAGTTAACAACCAATCTAATGCCGTCACTGTTTCCGCCGAGAATCAGAGTTTGTCTGACGATCTCAATGACGAAATTGTTTATGCACAAGTTAACAAGGAAGCCAAAGCATAGAGGAGGGTGTAATTTTAACGCTGTACTCGAAATCCTGTGTTTCATTTGTGTCATTGATATGTGTGAAATATGACTACTTTATGTAGAGAATACAAGTACGTTACTGGATAGAAGGTACATAAGTAACGATTCATCATACTGAAAAGATGATGATGATATGACAACGATGATCACTATAATGCTAATGTTGACAACAATGATAATGATTGTGATGATGATGATGATGATGATGATGATGAAATATCAAACATATCTAAAAATATTTCTGTACTGCTGTTCAAAATCAAATACAGCTTTGATTTAAACTATTTTTATTTAAAAACTCTCCCATTTTGTCCAAATTATTTGTCTTCCATGATTTAATTATATCAAAAAATTATGCTATATATGTGTTTGTGGATATAAAGAACATTGAATAATTATGGAGTGCTATGGAGAAAAATCTGAAACCAATACTTTAAAAATAAGACAATCAGGAATCCATCGCATTTCTAAAACTTCAAACATGGTTTCATATGAAGTTTTAGATCCGACTACATTCTCCAACCATTTGAAAAATTTGCTTGTAGAACACATTCATCCTGTTTCAGTGTTGCTATATTTATGCATGAAAAGGGTTTATTGATAAGCGACTGTGGTGAATGTGAAGTACTAAGTGGTATAAAGTTTTAGATCCGACTACATTCTCCAACCATTTGAAAAGTTTCCTTGTAGAACACATTCATCCTGTTTCAGTGTTGCTATATTTATGCATGAAAAGGGTTTATTGATAAGCGACTGTGGTGAATGTGAAGTACTAAGTGGTATAAAGTTTTAGATCCGACTACATTCTCCAACCATTTGAAAAGTTTGCTTGTAGAACACATTCATCCTGTTTCAGTTTTGCTATATTTATGCATGAAAAGGGTTTATTGATAAGCGACTGTGGTGAATGTGAAGTACTAAGTGGTATAAAGATACACACATTAATGATTCATCATCAATTAACACATTGTAAAAGTGTTGTACAATTTTCTCCCGGCGCATGTTATGTTTATGCATGAAAATGGTTTATAGATGATAGACCACTGACTATCTAGTTTTGCTACATGTAATTGTGATTTTCCTTTTAAAATCTGGTTTAATGTATACAAGTTCATAATTAAAAAAATGTTTTACTTCAGGAAGATCATTTTCACACAGGGTCATACTTTTAAACTATGACGCATATTTCCTTTTTTAGTATTGTCGGGAAAATTGGTTCCTACATCTATCATATGTGGCGTGTGTTTGCTTTATTTTGTTATGTGTAGCCCTCACTCATTTTACAATTATAAATCAACTCTTCTAGATTTAAAACGTTCTTCAATTTCTTTCATTAGTCAGTTCATACCTAAATAGTAAGAAATGTCAAGGATAAGATATGCGTGTGTTTGCGTGAGGCAATCTCTTATCGAAATTCTGTGGAATTAAGTTCATTTTCTGGTGTGAAAGTTTGTGTTTTGGATCCATACTAATTCTTAAAACTTACATGCAGATTAGTATATGAATATGAATCGTAATCTGTTAAATAATGAACTATTTGAATTTAATTTCTGTGGAGCTTTGCTCTTTTTACGTCGGGCATGAAAAACGTCGACTTTAGGATTTCACTTCCCCAAATCAAACTGTGAATGAAATTACACCATAGCATTCTTGGTTTTAAACGTCACATATCCTGCCTTGCTCAGAGAAACCTTTACATGCATGCATAATCTTTTCAAGGATAATCTGGATAAAAGTTTCCAACGATTAATAAAGGACTTTGATACATCTAGTACCTTATAATTTTTCTGTCCTTAGATAATCGATTGTGCAGGCGGACATACTTGGGCAGTTTAGTCCAAAATTGGGCGGACATATAGCGAAAGCAGATATATTGTGTAGGTGGACATGTAAGGACTCAACAAACATGTATTTAAAAAAAACCATCGTATTTGTTAAAATATCTACAGTCAGGGGCGGATCCAGGAAATACGGTTACGGGGGGGGGGACACTGTATGAGGCAGGGGGTATGGGGGCGCCTCGAGGCCCCCAGGAGTTTAAGCCCTCAGAAACTCCTGGATTTTACAGATTTTATAGCGCTTGAAATATGTCTCTTATTTAGTCATTTGTACTATTTTCTATCATTTTTGATAAGGTGAAATTAATAAAATGACGCAAATTTTAAGGGGTTTTTTTTTTGGGGGGGGGGGAAATTAAGTTCTCCAAATAAAGTAATTCAAGAAATAAAAAGATTCTGTCATTTATTTCTCCGGGAGTGGAAGAAATTATTGCTTCTTTTATCGCTTAGTACATTTTTCTAAACAAGATACCACGATTTACCTTAAATTTGAAAATTTAAGGGGGGCACCGTCTGCGCCCCCTCCCCCACCCCCTCGAATACGCCACTGACAGTTCACGTTTTCATGACTTCATGAAAGTGAAACGATGTGCAACAACTGCGCAGAACGCGAACATTCGAATTGCACTCGGCGTCGTTAATTGAGTGAAAACACAAATGCAAGATTGTTTTTGAAAAATGGTACGCGGCACAGGTGTGTAATCAGCTGAGCGGGTCTTCCGAAAATGACGAGGTGAAAGTTCGATCTATCACTCACCCGGATGGAGGCACATGGAGCGAAATAGCTAACAAAGCTCTATGATTACATACGAACGAAACCTGAAATCGTTATAGAAGGAGGAATATCATTACCCACATTGGGTGTTGGTTAAATTGCGACAGTAACTCAGAAATCGTGTAAATCGTTTCACTGACTAAATTATTGTATTAAAGAGTTATACGTACACATGCTGGATTCTTTCATTCAAATTCCTTGATACGTTTGAATAATCGTGATTAATATTTTCACTATAACTTTCAAATAGTGAAATCTTGATTCGTGTAAATTTGATATACATGTACAATATACTGTTTTACGTTCTGATTCGCGTAAATTTAATATACAATGTACTGTTTTACGTTCTGATTCGCGTAAATTTAATTTACAATGTACTGTTTTACGTTCTGATTCGTGTAAATTTAATACACAATGTACTGTTTTACGTTCTGATTCGCGTAAATTTAATATACAATGTACTGTTTTACGTTCTGATTCGTGTAAATTTAATATACAATGTACTGTTTTACGTTCTGATTCGTGTAAAATTAATATACAATGTTCTGTTTTACGTTCTGATTCGCGTAAATTTAATATACAATGTACTGTTTTACGTTCTGATTCGCGTAAAATTAATATATAATGTACTGTTTTACGTTCTGATTCGCGTAATATACAATGTGCTGTTTTACGTTCTGATTCGTGTATATACAATGTACTGTTTTACATTCTGTTTCGCGTAAATTTAATATACAATGTACTGTTTTACGTTCTGATTCGCGTAAATTTAATATACAATGTACTGTTTTACGTTCTGATTCGCGTAATATACAATATGCTGTTTTACGTTCTGATTCGCGTAAATTTAATATACAATGTACTGTTTTACGTTCTGATTCGTGTAAATTTAATATACAATGTACTGTTTTACGTTCTGATTCGCGTAAATTTAATATACAATGTACTGTTTTACGTTCTGATTCGTGTAAATTTAATATACAATGTTCTGTTTTACATTCTGATTCGTGTAAATTTAATATACAATGTACTGTTTTACGTTCTGATTCGTGTAAATTTAATATACAATGTACTGTTTTACGTTCTGATTCGCGTAAATTTAATATACAATGTACTGTTTTACATTCTGATTCTCGTAAATTTAATATACAATGTACTGTTTTACGTTCTGATTCGTGTAGATTTAATATAAAATGTGCTGTTTTACGTTCTGATTCGCGTAAATTTAATATACAATGTACTGTTTTACGTTCTGATTCGTGTAAATTTAATACACAATGTACTGTTTTACGTTCTGATTCGCGTAAATTTAATATACAATGTACTGTTTTACGTTCTGATTCGCGTAAATTTAATATATAATGTGCTGTTTTACGTTCTGATTCGGGTAAATTTAATATACAATGTACTGTTTTACGTTCTGATTCGCGTAATATACAATGTGCTGTTTTACGTTCTGATTCGTGTATATACAATGTACTGTTTTACGTTCTGATTCGCGTAAATTTAATATACAATGTACTGTTTTACGTTCTGATTCGCATAAATTTAATATACAATGTACTGTTTTACGTTCTGATTCGTGTAAATTTAATACACAATGTACTGTTTTACGTTCTGATTCGTGTATTTACAACGTTCTGTTTTACGTTCTGATTCGTGTAAATTTAATATACAATGTTCTGTTTTACGTTCTGATTCGTGTAAATTTAATATACAATGTACTGTTTTACGTTCTGATTCGTGTAAATTTAATATACAATGTTCTGTTTTACGTTCTGATTTGCGTAAATTTAATACACAATGTACTGTTTTACGTTCTGATTCGTGTAAATTTAATACACAATGTACTGTTTTACGTTCTGATTCGTGTAAATTTAATATACAATATACTGTTTTACGTTCTGATTCGTGTAAATTTAATATACAATGTACTGTTTTACGTTCTGATTCGGGTAAATTTAATATACAATGTACTGTTTTACGCTCTGATTCGCGTAATATACAATGTGCTGTTTTACGTTCTGATTCGTGTATATACAATGTACTGTTTTACGTTCTGATTCGCGTAAATTTAATATACAATGTACTGTTTTACGTTCTGATTCGCATAAATTTAATATACAATGTACTGTTTTACGTTCTGATTCGTGTAAATTTAATACACAATGTACTGTTTTACGTTCTGATTCGTGTATATACAATGTACTGTTTTACGTTCTGATTCGTGTAGATTTAATATAAAATGTGCTGTTTTACGTTCTGATTCGCGTAAATTTAATATACAATGTACTGTTTTACGTTCTGATTCGTGTAAATTTAATACACAATGTACTGTTTTACGTTCTGATTCGCGTAAATTTAATATACAATGTACTGTTTTACGTTCTGATTCGCGTAAATTTAATCTATAATGTGCTGTTTTACGTTCTGATTCGGGTAAATTTAATATACAATGTACTGTTTTACGTTCTGATTCGCGTAATATACAATGTGCTGTTTTACGTTCTGATTCGTGTATATACAATGTACTGTTTTACGTTCTGATTCGCGTAAATTTAATATACAATGTACTGTTTTACGTTCTGATTCGCATAAATTTAATATACAATGTACTGTTTTACGTTCTGATTCGTGTAAATTTAATACACAATGTACTGTTTTACGTTCTGATTCGTGTATATACAATGTTCTGTTTTACGTTCTGATTCGTGTAAATTTAATATACAATGTTCTGTTTTACGTTCTGATTCGTGTAAATTTAATATACAATGTACTGTTTTACGTTCTGATTCGTGTAAATTTAATATACAATGTTCTGTTTTACGTTCTGATTTGCGTAAATTTAATATACAATGTACTGTTTTACGTTCTGATTCGTGTAAATTTAATACACAATGTACTGTTTTACGTTCTGATTCGTGTATATTTAATATACAATATACTGTTTTACGTTCTGATTCGTGTAAATTTAATATACAATGTACTGTTTTACGTTCTGATTCGGGTAAATTTAATATACAATGTACTGTTTTACGTTCTGATTCGCGTAATATACAATGTGCTGTTTTACGTTCTGATTCGTGTATATACAATGTACTGTTTTACGTTCTGATTCGCGTAAATTTAATATACAATGTACTGTTTTACGTTCTGATTCGCATAAATTTAATATACAAT